>NW_028270154.1:10169287-10459287 GCF_037043375.1 Chiloscyllium plagiosum
CGCGCCCTCTCTCTCTCTCCGCGCCCTCTCTCTCTCTCCGCGCCCTCTCTCTCTCTCCGCGCCCTCTCTCTCTCTCCGCGCCCTCTCTCTCTCTCCGCGCCCTCTCTCTCTCTCCGCGCCCTCTCTCTCTCTCCGCGCCCTCTCTCTCTCTCCGCGCCCTCTCTCTCTCTCCGCGCCCTCTCTCTCTCTCCGCGCCCTCTCTCTCTCTCCGCGCCCTCTCTCTCTCTCCGCGCCCTCTCTCTCTCTCCGCGCCCTCTCTCTCTCTCCGCGCCCTCTCTCTCTCTCCGCGCCCTCTCTCTCTCTCCGCGCCCTCTCTCTCTCTCCGCGCCCTCTCTCTCTCCGCGCCCTCTCTCTCTCTCCGCGCCCTCTCTCTCTCTCCGCGCCCTCTCTCTCTCTCCGCGCCCTCTCTCTCTCTCTCTGCGCCCTCTCTCTCTCTCTGCGCCCTCTCTCTCTCTCTGCGCCCTCTCTCTCTCTCTGCGCCCTCTCTCTCTCTCTGCGCCCTCTCTCTCTCTCTGCGCCCTCTCTCTCTCTCTGCGCCCTCTCTCTCTCTCTGCGCCCTCTCTCTCTCTCCGCGCCCTCTCTCTCTCTCCGCGCCCTCTCTCTCTCTCCGCGCCCTCTCTCTCTCTCTCCGCGCCCTCTCTCTCTCTCTCTGCGCCCTCTCTCTCTCTCTCTGCGCTCTCTCTCTCTCTCTGCGCTCTCTCTCTCTCTCTCTCTCTCTCTCTGCGCTCTCTCTCTCTCTCTCTCTCTCTCTGCGCTCTCTCTCTCTCTCTCTCCGCGCGCTCTCTCTCTCTCTCTGCTCTCTCTCTCTCTCTCTCCGCGCTCTCTCTCGCTCTCCGGCTCTCTGTGCCTGTCTCTATGTTTATTCAAACAAAGTTCATCTGTTTTGGTTTGGCTGTTTTTGCGCTGTAACTGATATGGAAGTGTTTTTCTACGTCTCTTCACTAGGAGAGGATTTCACCTCTGACCTGGAGGTCAAGTTGACTGGCTCTGACCAAGTTGGCCTAGCGGCTCTCCGCAGCCTGTGTGCTTTCCACTGTTATGCGCAGCTGTACCAGCTCTGGTGGGGGCTGGCTGCAGATCATTCCAGAATGTCAGCGGGCGGGAGGCAGGCTGACCCTGAGGAGGGTCTGGAGGTGGATGAACGCTGGGGAGCCTAGACCAACCAGTCGCTGCCCCCTCTGACCTCTGGAGAACTGCAGAGGGGGGTCAGTCTGCAGCCAGGAACCTCCCGTCTGGCTGTGCCTTGTTACTGTCACCCGAACACGCCAGGCTGCAGGCCCTGCACAGACAGATGGCTGATGTCCAACAAGCAGTGACTGGGCTTGTCAGTCAGCACCAAAGGCGATTGGCCAGGCAGGAGGAGATTCAGGAAGGTGGGCTGCACCTGGACCAGGAGGCCGAGCCTGAACCAACAGAAGGCCCTATGCCAAACCATCACGGCTCTGAGCCCCCTTTAAGGTAAACCTTACCGGGGAGGGGTGGGTGTTTGTGTCTGTGAGAAATTATTAATTTCTGGAGGGACACAGGTTCTTATGGGGAAAGATTAAGTAACGTGGGCTCCCCCCCCACCCCCCCCGAGAAATGGGCTGTGATCCGACTGAATGAGTACAGCGTGGAACGAGGCCTCTCGGCCCATCCTCCCTGTGCTGGAGGGCTCTCCTTGCTTTGGTCGGAGAGCTTTGAATTGGGGGCAACCATTTTGGTAGCGAAAGGTTGTCCACTGGGAGCGTTGTGAATGTTTGTAATTCTCTGCCCCTGGCCCGACGGAGTGTTCAATCTGTTGGTCATACTCACTGGCTTTTTCAGCATTGAGGGATCTCTGAGTAGGATGGGGATCTGATTAATCCAGAAACTGAGCTCATATTCTGGGGACCTGGGTTCAGATCCCAGAATGGCAAGATGGTGGATGTTGAATCCCATAAAGCATTTGGACTTAAAGGTCTAATCTGTCATTCCTACTCAATCGGGCCTACATGTGACTCCAGACCCACAACAATTTAGCTGACTCTTAACTGCCCTCTGGGCAATTAGGGATGGGCAATAAAATGCTGGCCTATCCAGGAATGCCCATATCCTGTGAACAAATGAGAAAGATGATACGTGGGAATGCAACCCTCTTCACATTCCCCTCTAAGCCACTCTCCATCCTGACTTGGAAATATATCACCGTTCCTTCACTGTCACTGGGTCAGAATCCTGGAATTCCCTCTCGAAGGTCATTGTGGGTCAATCTACAGCACGTGGACTGCAGCGGTTCAAGAAGGCAGCTCACCCTCACCTTCTCAAGGGGCAACTAGGGACGGGCAGTAAATGCTGGGCCCAGCCAGATCCCATGAATTAATGATTCAAAAGGGACTTTTTAAAATTAAAAATTCCTCTCAGAAGGAAAGTTTTGAAACATGAAAATGGTCAAAGGAAAGGGGATCTGATCAATCAGACTCCACTCTAGATGCATGAATTCCAACATTCCCACCCCTTCCTGCAGACCACTGATCTCCCGGGAGTAGCAAAGAAAGCGTGTAGGTTACGTAGGATTTCTAAGTCGGGGCCTCGCTGTGGTCTGGGAGCTGGGAAGGGCCTGGGGCTGCACTCTGCTACCTTACAGTAACAGGAAGATGCTGCCTGTCTGCAGTTTAACCAGTATGGAGTGTTTTGGGGCACCAGTGAAGCCACACGCACTCTTGGCCTGGTTAGACGACAGCAGAGATTGGAATAATCAAAACCATGAAGTAATGCTGACAGAGGAGATGACAGAGCTACAATTAAAACCAGTTTGTTTTCTGTGTCTTGCACACACAGTAAGGAGACCAGCTCTATGACAACTCTGATGGGACAGCTCCGGGACATCACCCAGCAGCAGTCCGAGCTGCCAGAGACTGTAACGGTAAAGCTATTTAAAGCTATTTGTGTTCCCGACAGTACTGTGCATGCTGTCTGGTGCTCTCTTGCTCAAGCTGTCTGGCGTGTGCACTGTCTCTCCCTCGTGCTGCTTGGCACGCTGCCTCTCGCCCCCCCCTCGCGCTGCCTCTCGCTCCCCCCTCGCGCTGTCTCTCGCTACCCCCCCCCCCCTTGCTGACAATCTTGAAATTGTGACCCTGAGTTACTGACATACTAACTCACGGAATCAGAATGTCCTTCTTGATCCTGTTAAAATGGTTCATAATTTGGAATACCTCATTAAGGCCATCTCTGTGGTTAGCACTGTTGCCTCAGGCGACTGTCTGTGTGGAGTTTGCACGATCTCCCCGTGTCTGCGTGGGTTTCCTCCCACAGTCCAAAAACAATGTGCAGGTTAAGTGAATTGGCCATGGTAAATTGCCCATAGTGTTAGGTGAAGGGGTAAATGTAGGGGAATGGGTCTGGGTGGGTTGCTCTTCGGAGGGTCGATATGGACTTGTTGGGCCGAAGGGCCTATTTCCATACTATAGGGAATCTAATCTGGATCTTCTTTGCTGGGAAGGAGGATAAGCTCAATCTCTCTCATCTTCCCTCATTTCTAAAATCTTTCATTCCTGGGATTGTTCCTTTGTGCGCTCTCCAAGCCTAAACATCCTTCTGTAAGTAGTTGGGTGGAATGGGATCTTCCTGTGCTGTAATTTGCGGTGTAATTTTGGACTGTGTGTTTCTGTCTGTTTTTCTAAAGCCTCCCTCCTTTCTCCCGTTCCTGGCTGGTGACTGGTTTTGTGTGTTCTCTTCCAGCTTCACCCCTTCCCTGACGTTGTCGAGAGCAGTCTCGTCCTCCTCTCCATCTCCTCACTCGTTCCATCCATCGTTCCCTCCGAGATCCGAAACCAAGCTGCGACGCTGGTTCAGACCTACGGGACAGCGCGGCCGTATCAAAGGGCAGCGCAGAGAATCCTCCCAGGGACAGCCTGAAGGAGGAGAGGAGAGATGGCCTTGGAAATGCTGCTATCAGGGGCCTGGACGTGGGGGAATCTGCAGTGGGAGAGATCAGGGAGAGATTGTTTTATCCTGGTGTTCCATCTTCACCAGTCACTGGGAGGGGAGAGGCTGTGAGTTTAATGTCATGTGAGTGGGTAGCACTGGGTTCTCTGGTGACTGACCCTGAGCTATTGACTGTGGTGATGGGGGAAGGATCAGAGTGTGAATGTGTTTACAGTAATAACACTGCCTGTCTGCCACTGCCAACTGCTCTTGCTCAGATTGAGGCCATTCGATCATTAACCCCTTGATTTTCCGCAGCCAATTAGTTTATTATTCCCCCTGCATTCCCACAATTTTCTGGATCTCAGCAAATTCGCAATGTGACTTGCAGGATTTCACTATTTTTGTTTTTCAGAAGAAAGATCTGAATCTGTCTGTCTGTCTCTCTCTGCTCCTACGCACCCTCCACCACCCTCTTTCTTTCTCTCTCTATCTTGCCCCCCCTTCCCCCTTTCTCTCTCTCCCACCTCCCTCTCTCTCTCTCCCTCTTCCATCTCTCTCCCAACTCCCTCTCTCTTTTCCATCTCTCGCTCTCCCCCCCCCCCCACCTCTCTCTCTCACCGTGCGCGTGCTCTCTCTCCTCACCCCCCCCCACCACTCTCTGTCTGACCTCCCTTTCTATCTCCCACCCCTTATTTTGGACCGATGTCCTGCTGGTGGTAGAGGTGAAGCTGCTGCGAAGTGTTCCTGTGGGTTACTGACTGACCACTGAGCCGGAGCAGCCCTGAGTCTTTTGAAAGATGAAGCAGCGTTGTCCTGCTCAGAGACTGGCCGCCTGTGGGAGTTTGTCCCCTGCTGTCTGTTCATTGGCCTGGCCCTGCCCGGCCCAGCTCTTATCAAGCGTCCTCCACACCACCCAAACCCCTCTGGCTTGGCTAACCGAGCCTCTGCCCATTGTTGAATGTGCCCTCGCCCCTCTCTCCTCTTAAATCCAGAGAACGCTGATCGGCGTGAGTGAAGTCTGTCTGATCTCTCTCTGAAACACACTCGCTTTCCCCTCTGTCTCCATTAGTGTGCACAGGCTGTCACTGAGATCGATCTGAAAGAAAGCTAATTAGCTTAGTTCCTGCCGTCCCAACAGATGCTCTGTTTATTCACAGACTCATCGAGAGTTCCAGGTAAAGAAGCTGGAGATTGGGGTAGGTGAGGGTTGAGTTGGTGTGCCGAGTGTGGGCCGATTGGAAACGCTAGTGTCCAGCCCCAAGCTCCTGGGACTGACCACCCTGGGGAGTGACAGAGAACGAACTGACAGAAGCTGATGGAGAGACTGACAGCTTCAGCTGTGGGTTAAAGGGCCATCAGTTTCAAAACTGACAACAGGCTCAAGTGGCTTCCTTGTCCCTGTGACATTCAATATGTTACATTGCTCAGAGTGAATAGGATTGTCTTTTTCTGATTTGTAACTGAATAGTGAATACATCTTTTTATACTAATAAAAACGAATAAAAGTTGTTCCACCAAAACTGATGTAAAGTTTGCTCCTTGTTCATTGTTTCCACTTTGTTATCTGCAGCATCTTCATATCAAATGAGTTTGGGGCAGACACTGATTTCTGCTTCTGTTGAATGAACTGGTGAGAGCTGAGCTCTGAGACAGTTAAGAGCCATGTTATATTGGACAGCTTTCCTCTGCCTGGGAGTGTCTGGGGAAAGTGTAGAGGGATCTTTACTCTGTATTCAACCTTGTGCTGTAGCTGTCCTGGGAGCCTTTGATGGGGACTGACAGTTTTGCTTAAACGTAACTTTCAATTTAAGAGAGAACTATAAAACTTTGGTTAGACCGCACTTGGAATACTGCGTCTAGTTCTGGTCGCCCTATTATAGGAAAGATGTGGATGCTTTGGAGCGGGTTCAGAGGAGGTTTACCAGGATGCTGCCTGGACTGGAGGGCTTATCTTATAAGGAGAGGTTGACTGAGCTCGGACTTTTTTCATTAGAGAAGAGGGGACCTAATTGAGGTATACAAGGTAATGAGAGGCATAGATAGAGTCGATAGCCAGAGACTATTTCCCAGGGCAGAAATGACTAACACGAGGGGTCATAATTTTAAGCTGGTTGGAGGAAAGTATAGAGGGGATGTCAGAGGCGGGTTCTTTACACAGAGTTGTGAGAGCATGGAATGCTTTGCCAGCAGCAGTGTGGAGGCAGGGTCATTGGGGACATTTAAGAGACTCCTCGACATACACATGGTCACAGAAATTTGAGGGTGCATACATGAGGATCAGTGGTCGGCACAACATCGTGGGCTGAAGGGCCTGTTCTGTGCTGTACTGTTCTATGTTCTATAACTTCGCTGTGTATCTAACCCTGCGCTGTACCTGTTCTGCGGGGGACTGGATGGTGACTGTCAAGGGGGTTTACTTTCAGTTTAACAAAGCAGAGTGAGCTTTTCTATATATTTGACCTATTTAGTTTATGTTTAATATTTGGTGGTGCTATGTAAAGATAGCACTGAATATGGTGGCACGGTGGCTCAGTGATTAGCACTGCAGCCTCACAGCGCCAGGGACCCGGTTTGATTCCAGCCTTGGGTGACCGTCTGTGTGGAGTTTGCACATTCTGCCCGTATCTGTGTGGGTTTCCTCCCACAATCCAAAGATGTACAGGCCAGGTGGATTGGGCTTACAGACTTGTGGCTGTAGTGTCTATGGTAAATGCAAGGATAGGGCAGGGGACTGGGTGGGGTGCTTTTTGGAGGGTCAGTACAGGCTTGATGGGCTGAAAGGCCTCTTCATTGTGTAGGGATTCTATTGTAGAGGCGCACAGAGCACTTGGGCTCTGCTAATTTATGGTTGTTGATGTGTCATATTTTGTGGTCTTGCTAGCAGTGAGGGTCAGTGACCCTCTGAAATCTACCCAGTGAGCCCTCCAACTTTTTCAAACTCCCCCTGCCCTACCTTCCACAGGGGGAGAAATCGGAGAAGAGGAGATGCTGGATTATAAATATTTTAATAAATTATAATGTCAGCATAGCTATGCTTCTATGTAATAGCTGATGGTTATGCAGAAAATAACCAAATCTACTATCTTGAGGCTTTTGGAGACATTTTGCAATAAACCAAGTAATGATTGTGGAGGTGAAACGGTGAAATTGCAAACTGGCTTATTTAAATAGGAATCCAAAGGTGGCCACTAGGGGGTAGCGACACCACAGTTTTCAGCTCAAATTCTCCACCAACACAAAGAAAATCCATGTTTACAATGTGCCTTAAACTGAGAGTCTTCAGGAATTGAACTTGGGCATCACAGAACACAATGTGACGCTGTGCCAAATCAACAGCTGTAGAGACAGATGACTTTAATGTTTGGTCAAACAGGGAAGTTTTTAAGAGGGTCTTAAAGAGAGATAGTGAGGCCGAAAGGATTAGGACAGGAAATTCAGAACTTAGGGCCCGAGCAGCTGGCAGCACATCCCGGAATACTAGGCTTTGTATAACTAGGAATGTCTGACAACTGAGAGGAGGGAAGGGGATTATAGTGAGAGAGAGAAGGGTGAAGTCATGCAGGGATTTGCATGCGGACTTTGTAACATCCCAGTGAGCACAGGTGAAGGGGAAACCGTGGAAAACTGCATGTGCTGCTGTGGTGTAATCTCCCCATTAATAGGGTTTTTTTTAGATTAGATTCCCTACAGTGTGGAAACAGGCCCTTCAGCCCGATCAGTCCACACCGACCCTCTGAAGAGTAACCCACCCAGACCCATTTCCCTCTGACTAATGCACCTACCACTATGGGCAATGGGCAATTTAGCATAGCCAATTCACCTGGCCTACACATCTTTGTGACTGTGGGACGCAGCACCTGGAGCAGCCCATGTAGACAATGTGCAAACTCCACACAGACAGTTGCCCAAGGTGGGGATTGAACCTGGGACCCTGGCGCTGTGGTTAGGCAGCAGCACTAACCACTGAGCCACCGTGCCACCGTGCCACCCCACAGTGGCCTTGCACTGATTTAGTTCAAACTAAATCAATGCAGGCCGAGGGGAATTCTGAAGAAATCTGTTTGTACTAAGGGACTGTTCAGGAATTATGGCACAAGAGGTTATCAAGGGACAGATAAGGGTAACATTTAATTGGGTGCATTAATACAAAGGGTGTTTTATTCAAAAGGGGTCAGGGTGAGTGTAGGAAGGAGGGGGTTACTGATTGTGAGATGAGCATGGTCACATTGATCTTCACATGGCTCCACAACCATATCCTGCTGCTTTGGGGTGGGATTTGTGATAGATATCGGACAGATGTCAGAGGTAGTTTCTTTACTCAGAGTAGTAAGGGTATGGAATGCTTTGCCTGCAACGGTAGTAGATTCGCCAACTTTAAGTGCATTTAAGTTGTCATTGGACAGGCATATGGATGTACATGGAATTGTGTAGGTGGGATGGGCTTCAGATTGGTATGACAGGGCGGCGCAACATCGAGGGCCGAAGGGCCTGTACTGCGCTGTAATGTTCTGTGCTCTAATTGTGATGGAGTCTGTGGCCGAACTGGAATGCCAGTAAGCCGGAAGGTGTGCTGAGAAATCGGAATGGAGTTTGGTGGGTGGGAATTTGGACAAGGCGTAGGGAAGGGAGGTGATTAAATTGGGGAAGGCTTGTGTAAACCCTGGCCTGGAGTAGAATGGCTGTTACTGCTCTGCAAGACTCTCCATAACCACACAACACAGAACCCACAGGAAGAAAAATACACAGTCCCAATTAAAGATATATCTCCGCCAATGAGCAATTACTGAAACAGTGAGGAGAGTCTGAGGAAGGGTCACCGGACCAGAGATGTTAATTCTGATTTCTCTCCACAGATGCTGCCAGACCTGCTGAGCTTTTCCAGCAATTTCCCTGTTTCTGATTTCTAGCACCTGCAGCTCTATGCATTTTTTTCAAAGATTTCTCTGCCTACACCGAAGGTAACGTGGTATAAATTCAGCAAGGGGTGGGCATTGTGGAAAAGCCTTGCAGCTGCTTCCCTCAGCTTACAGACTGTTTTCATTTCTCGCTAGACTGTTAGTCTTCAACACAAAGTTTGTAATGAGTGAGCTTGCTGAGGGATAGATATTTATTCAGCTGACCACTAACCAGCTGTTTGTGGCACAGAGTGGAGTTTCACTTTTAGCTTTTCTCTCTCTCTCTGAACATCAGTGATTTAAATGCCAGGATTGCCCTTTCAGAGGGCAGTTGATGAGCTGCCAGCTTGTAGAATTGGAGATGTAAGGATTCCATTCAGCTCCATCGAGTCTGTGCTGGCTTTTTCAAAAAGCCCCACTCAGTTACGTCGCCCTGCACAATACCCGTATCCCGTATCCTTCCTAATCCATTGCAGTCCTGTCACAGTGAGTGGGCAGACAGATTCGTTGGCTAAATATCTGAGATCTGGAGAATGACAGTACCGCCCTCCCTCAGTACTGTTAGCAGGATGTGATTACTCCCTAAGAGGCCTGTGGGGAATCACCTCGTAATCTCCCTATGGAGGTGGTTGTGTATGAGTTCCCTTGGTTACAGGCAATGGCCTGCCCAGTCAGAACTCACCACCTGAGCCCAGTATAAAGCAGATCCAGGGATGGGGCTGGTGAACTGTCTGTCCTATTGCTGGGACTAGCCTGTGTATACCATGGGTAGTGGCTCTGCCAGTTCATCCAGAAGTGAATGTCCTGTCCAGTGGGGCTTCCTGAGTTATTACATGGCAGTTCCTGAGATTTGCGATACTCTTCTCTTCATTTATTTTTATTCTTTCACAGCAGGTGACGCTGGCGAGACCAGTATTTGTTGCCCTTGAACAGAGTGGTTTTCTTACCCATTTCAGAGAGCATTTCATAACTAAGTCCGCAGTTGTAATCTAAGTTAAAAATCACACAACACTAGGTGATGAAGGAGCAGTGCTCTGAAAGCTAGTGCTTCCAATTAAACCCGGTGTTGTGTGATTTTTAACTTTGTACACCCCAGTCCAACACCGGCATCTCCAAGTTGTGATCTGGATTCACATGTAGACCAGACCAGGTAAGGATGGCAGATTTCCCTTCCCTGAAGGATGAGGGAGCCAATTGGATTTTTAGAAATTTTTCTAATTAGCCTCTTCAGATATGAATCTGAAACAGGTGGGACCAAAACCCAATCCTAGAAGTAGGGACACTACCACCACACCGCAAGAACCCTGGTTAACTGGGTTTTTAATGCTGGTTTCATGGCCACTATTACTGAGACTTGTTTTCAATTTGTCAGAGATTAATTGAACTTACATTCTACAAGATTTGAACTTATGTCTCCACATCATTGGTCTGTAAATCCCCACCCTGTCTGGGAAATATACAGCTGAGTCAAAATTCTGGAATTCCCTCCCTAACAGCAGTGTCCCTAAACCCTGAAGCAGTTCAAGAAGACAGCTCACTGTTACCTTTCTAGGGACAATTAAGGATTTGCAATAAATGCTGGGCTTAACAAGCCTTGCAGGAATAAGACGATCCTTTTAGTCTGGTGTAAACTCAGCCAAGGTCAGTCAGCCAAGCCCGCGTGGCACACCTTCCTCATTCCTGAAGAAGGGCTTATGCCCGAAACGTCGATTCTCCTGTTCCTTGGATGCTGCCTGACCTGCTGCGTTTTTCCAGCAACACATTTTCAGCTCTGATCTCCAGCATCTGCAGTCCTCACTTTCTCCTAATAGAGGTGACAAATCGAGAGAGGCGTTAAACCTCCTACCCCCCCCCCCCCCCCCAAAAAAGAAATTACCCCCCAATTGCTTTGGGGAGGGCACATTCCCTGCCTGCATTCTCCCGCCCCTCCTAAATCTGGAATCTCTGCAGCATGTGCAATTGCAAACCCCTCTGGGGGACTGTGCGGATCTGCAATCTCTATTAAAAATAGAAACGCTAGAGTATCCCAGCCACAGTCCCCTTACGCCACGTCAGGGAAGGGGGAGGTCTGTTACTGGGAGCCAGGAGAGAGAGAGACTGAGACTGAGAGAGGGAGAGGGAGAGGGACGGACAGAGAGTCTTACACTCACTGAGTGACCGTCAGCCTCCAATCTACCAACCCAGGGTGAGTATGTACCAACGTGCAGAACAAAGTCACTAGTCTAAACTGACAGATAGAAATTGTAGCTACATTCCTCACATTGTATTAATGTGCTGTGAAAGTAAAGATATATTTACTTCCAGTTGGTTAAAGGTAGGTCAGTTTCCCTTAAAAGGACTTGGATAAATTCTGTCTTTTATCGTGAAAAGGATACATTGTGTCAGATCTGAAAGATACACGCAATGTATCAATCTGTTTCTAAAATATGTAACGCCTAGCAGAATTACGTGAGCTTAAATTTACTTGAAAACTACAATTTAAACTTGTTGGAAAATAATGCAGTTGAAGAATAATATTGGTAATTAAAATAATGCAACAGACTGGTGACAGCTTGTTTTAAATTACTTTGGAAATTAATGAAGAAACGTGAAGCGATTAAAATTTTTCCAAAAAAAATCAATCATTTGCTGTCCAGATAACGAAAACGTTGAATCATGTTTCGAAAAGCAGGAGATATTTTCAGGCATTTTGTGCTATGCAGTTATATTTGTGAAAACCGTAAAACTGTCTCAAAATCGCTCCATTTCGATATGGAGACAGTCAGGTGATTAAGTTCGCCACAAGCTTAAAAGTTTATCTTCTTTCCAGCAAAAAAAAGCTAAAATGATGAAAATCCATTTGCTTTGCAAATAGATTTAATCCGATTTTTGTGTGTGTGTGGTTATCTGGTTGGGGTAATGCTGAGGGAGAGGGCTGGATGTGTGTGTGTGTGTGGATGTGGTTCTGCAGTCTTAGGGCGTAAAGACTGCAGAGGCTTCATTGACAAGTTGCCATAGTCCATCAATAAACCCTACCGCCTCCGCAAGTCCTGTTCCGGTAATCCATGTGCAAAGAGTAAAAGGATGGAGTTGCACATTGTTATTTTTATAACCTGCTACTTCGCCCCTGGTCACCCTCCCCGAAAGCACACTTCATAAATCGCTTCAATCCCTTATGGTTTGACTCAAAGACATTTGAAAATTGACACATTAGGGTGAAGAACTGCCTGTACTGTACCAGGATAGAGTACAAGGGCTGGTTTGTAGAAACGCAGAGGGAAACTTGGCTTCACTCCAACCTTCGATCTGGTGAAGCAGAGTGGAATAAAGCCTGTCCTTATTTTTAAAAAAAAACATTCCTTTTACTCCAGTTCATCGCCCAAATTCACACCACGACTGTAATTTACCTCCATTATCATGTTGCAAATGTGAATTATGACAATCCTAATTATGTGGTTTTCAGAGATTATTTTCCCCTCCATTTGGTCCAGCTCAGTGACTGCAGTGCAAAGCCGCCATGGGTTGTTCCCAGTGTTGATTGGACAGTTTAGTACCGGTTTCTTAACAATACAGGTACAAAAAAATAGTTTGAGGTTATTAGAAACTTACAACATGAGCTAATACATTTCTAAACTTTTCATTTGCCAGTGTTCCATTTTAATTTGTATGTGTTCTGCAAACTCAAGATTGTTATATTCACTGGTGGGATGTGTGTGTTGCTGGCTGGACTCAGCATTTATTGCCTGTACCTAGTTACCCTTTGAGAGGGTGATGGTGAGCTGCTGCAGTCCACCTGCTGTGAGTTGACCCACAATACCCTTAGGGAGGGAATTCCAGGATTTTGACCCGGCGACAGTGAAGGGACGGCGATATATTTCCAAGTCGGGATGGTGAGGGGCTTGGAGGGGAACTTGCAGGGGGTGGTGTTCCCGTGTATCTGCTGCCCTTGTCCTTCTAGATGGAAGTGGCCGTGGATTTGGAAGGTGCTCTCTGAGGACCTTTGGTGAATTTCTGCAGTGCGTCTTGTAGATGTGCTTCTGTATTTCTGTCGATAATCCAAGTGAGGGGCAGAATTTTTGTATCTGAAGAGAGTACATTTCCTTCACATTAGTGAACCATATTTACAAAGTCAGTGATAGGTTAGTGGCTTTATACTCCAGATTTAATCATTGAACATCAATTCCAGATACTGCAAGGCTAGGATTTAAACCCAAATTCTCTGGAGAATTAGTGTCTGTTTCAGGATGATTAATCCAGCAACAATAAGGCCATGCCCCAGTGAAGGCAGACCTGCTGAGTTTCTCCAGCATTTTCTGTATTTTTTTGGAGATCTGAGTGCAATGTCTTTCTTCACTCAACTTGTGGTTTCGTAAAGCCTGGACTGATATTCCCTGTGCAGTACTGAGTGAGTCTGTACTCGCTGTTTGTTCAAGCTGCCTGTGCACAGCTATGCTGCTGAGTCTCCTACACTACAACAGAGCATATGCTTCAAAAACACTTCATGACTATAAAGGTTGAGAAAAGTGCTACAGCTACTTCCCTTGTTTTTGAACAGCGTCCTTGGTTGGTGAATGTGTTTCTGCAGCATGGTGGCTCAGTGGTTAGCACTGTTGCCTCACAGCACCAGGGACCCGGGTTCAATTCCAGCCTCAGGCGACTGTCTGTGTGGAGTTTGCACATTCTCCCCGTGTCTGCGTGGGTTTCCTCCGGGTGCTCCAGTTTCCTCCCACAGTCCAAAGATGTGCAGGTCAGGTGAATTGGCCACAGGGGTAAATGTGGGGTAGGGAAATGGGTCTGGGTGGGTTGCTCTTCAGAGGGTCGGTGTGGATTTGTTGGGCCAAAACGGCCTGTTTCCATACTGTCGTGAATCTAATCTAATGGGAAGGCAGATGGTGGTCTGTTCACCCAGACATTCATGATAACCCTCGATGGTATAGGAATTAAACCTATGCTGTTGACATCACTCTGCACTGTAAAGCAGTAGTGCAACCAACTGAGCGAACTCAATCAGAGCTGCCCACTCAATCTCTCCCCTCGCCTGAGGCGTGCTGGCTTTCAGATTAAACCACAACCAGTCGTGTCCCTCTTAATGAGAGCAGCCCTCTAGTCTTCTCGAACTATGCTGACTTTAACCAAGAGTGGGCTAACCAAGGTTCGGACAGGTTTAACAAGAGTTCGGTGCTTCTGATTGGGTAGGTGATGGCCTAGTGGTGTTATCACTGGACTGTTCATCCAGAGACCCGGATAGGAGTCTCTGGGAACCTGGGTTCAAATCCTGCCACAGCAGCTGGTGGTATTTAAATATCTGGACTTGAGTAATGATAATCGTGACTGGATTGTTGGGAAAAACCCATCTGGTTCACTGATGTCCTTTAGGGAAGGAGCCTGCCATCCTTACCTGGTCTGGCCTACATGTGACTCCAGATCTACAGCAATGTGGTTGACTCTTAACTGCCCTCTGGGCAATAAATGCTGCCTAGTCAGTGCCACCCTCATCCCAGACGTGAATAAAGAAAAAGGAAGTTTTTAATCTGGTGGGATCTCTTACTGAAACTTGTGGCTCGCTGTTACCATCACTGGCTTCAGTGCAAGGTCAGACTTTGTTAACATAATACATTAAGGGAGTATCCTGCAATTAACCCTGGTAGGGAGGACCTGAATGGACTCTGTTTCCAGCAGAAGTCTACAAGACATACCATCAAGGAGCAGGGGTAGGCCATTCGGCCCTTCCTGCCTGCTTTGCCATTCAATACGATCATGGCTGATCCAATTTTAACTTCAATTTCTGCATATCCCCAATACTTTTTCATACCCTTGGTCACCAAGAATCTATCGCTGTCTGCCTTAAAAGTATTTAGTTATCCTGCATCCACCACCTTGTGAGCAAGGGAATTCCAAACTCTCTCAAACCTCTGAGAGAGGAATAAAAATCTTTATATCCATCTTAAATGGGTGCCCCCTTATTTTTCCACTCTGACCCCTGGGTCCAGATTCTGTTACAAGAGGAAGTGTCCTTTCCATATCCATCCAGTCAGGTCTCCTCAGGATCTTCTATATAGAGTCACACAGAGTAGAAGCAGGCCCTTCGGTCCATCATGCCTATGCCGACCAACAAACTACACTAACCCCATTTATATATATGTTTCAACCAAGTTACCGCAGACTCATAGAGTCATAGAGATGTACAGCATGGAAACAGACCCTTCAGTCCAACCTGTCCATGCCGACCAGATATCCCAACCCAATCTAGTCCCACCCACCAGCACCCGGCCCATATCCCTCCAAATCCTTCCTATTCATATACCCATCCAAATGCCTCTTAAATGTTGCAATTGTACCTGCCTCCACCACTTCCTCTGGCAGCTCATTCCATACACGTACCACCCTCTGCGTGAAAAAGTTGCCCCTTAGATCTCTTTTATATCTTTCCCCTCTCACCCTAAACCTATATCCTCTCGTTCTGGACTTCCCGACCCCAGGGAAAAGACTTTGTCTATTTATCCAATCCATGCCCCTCATAATTTTGTAAACCTCTATACGGTCACCCCTCAGCCTCCGATGCTCCAGAGAAAACAGCCCCAGCCTGTTGCCTCTCCCTGGCAACATCCTTGTAAATCTTTTCTGAACCCTTTCAAGTTTCACAACATCTTTCCAATAGGAAGGAGACCAGAATTGCAAGCAATATTCCAACAGTGGCCTAACCAATGTCCTGTACAGCCGCAACATGACTTCCCAACTCCTGTACTCAATACTCTGACCAATAAAGGAAAGCATACCAAACGCCTTCTTCACTCTCCTATCTACCTGCGACTCCACTTTCAAGGAGCTATGAACCTGCACTCCAAAGTCTCTTTGTTCAGCAACACTCCCCAGGACCTTACCATTAAGTGTATAAGTCCTGCTAAGATTTGCTTTCCCAAAATGCAGCACCTTGCATTTATCTAAATTAAACTCCATCTGCCACTTCTCAGCCCATTGGCCCATCTGGTCCAGATCCTGTTGTAATCTGAGGTAATCATCTTCGCTGTCCACTACACCTCCAATTTTGGTGTCATCAACAAACTTACTAACTGTACCTCTTATGCTCACATCCAAATCATTTATGTAAATGACAAAACGTAGAGATCCAGCATCGATCCTTGTGGCACTCCACTGGTCACAGGCCTCCAGTCTGAAAAACAACCCTCCACCACCACCCTCTGTCTTCTACCTTTGAGCCAGTTCTGTATCCAAATGGCTAGTTCTCCCTGTATTCCATGAGATGTAATGGAATCAGTCTCCCATGGGGAACCTTGTCGAATGACTTACTGGAGTCCATATAGATCACATCTACTGCTCTGCCCTCATCAATCTTCTTTGTTACTTCATCAAAAAACTCAATCAAGTTTGTGAGACAAGATTTCCCACGCACAAAGCCATGTTGACTATCCCGAATCAGTCCTTGCCTTTCCAAATACATGTACATCCAGTCCCTCAGGATTCCCTCCAACAACTTGCCCACCACCGACGTCAGGCTCACTGGTCTATAGTTCCCTGGCTTGTCCTTACCGCCCTTCTTAAACACGTTAGCCAACCTCCAGTCTTTTGACACCTCACCTGTGACTATTGATGATATCTCAGCAAGAGGCCCAGCAATCACTTCTCTAGCTTCCCACAGAGTTCTCGGGTAAACCTGATCAGGTTCTGGGGATTTATCCACTTTTAACCATTTCAAGACATCCAGCACTTCCTCCTCTGTAATCTGGACATTTTGCAAGATGTCACCATCTATTTCCCTACAGTCTATATCTTCCATATCCTTTTCCACAGTCAATACTGATGTAAAATATTCATTTAGTATCTCCCCCATTTTCTGTGGCTCCACACAAAGGCCGCCTTGCTGATCTTTGAGGGGCCCTATTCTCTCCCTAGTTACCCTTTTGTCCTTAATATATTTGTAAAAACCCTTTGGATTCTCTTTAATTCTAATTGCCAAAGCTATCTCATTGGTCTTCTAAACTCCATAGGATGCAGGCTCAGCCTGCGTAGCCTGGCCTCAGAAAGCAATCTGCTCATTCCACAGATTAGTCTAGTAAACCTTCTGTGATCTCTTTCTGACACATTAACATCCTTCCATTAGTCTGGTGACCAGTACAGTACAGGTATTTCTGGTATAACGCGTATTTTGTCAACACGAGTTGGCTATAACACAATTGATGAATAGTGGATGCAATTTGGATAGCGCAAACTTTCTACTGCACAGGGATAGTGATTTACTGTAGTGATCTTCTCCAGTGCAATTTTCTATAGTGATCTCCTACAGAGTGACTTTCCATATAGTAATCTTCTATAGCGTGAGGTTGCACAGGAACATAACCCTTCCGTTATACCCGAAATATCTGGACTGTGCACAGTGCTCCAGATGCAGTCTCACCAATACCCCGTGTTACTAAAGCATAACCTCCCTATTCTTACATTCAGTCCCTCTCATAATAAAACACAAAGTTCTATTAGCTTTCCTGATGACTTGCTGTACCAGCACACTAACGTACACCCTCAACACCCAGATCTCTCTGTAGCCCCAAGCTCTGGAACCCCTCACTGTTTAGGGAAGATGGTTCCCTTTTATTCTTTCTGCGGAAAAGGAGAATATCACATTTTCCCACATTGTTTTCCATGCCAGGTCTGAGGCCACTCACATACCTGATCTGTATCCCCTTGGTGGCTCCTTTTGCCATCTCTGCATCTCACTTTTCTCCCTATCTAATTATCGCCCCTTTGATCCCTTTGTCCAAACCATTTCTGTAGAATGTAAAGAGGTGAGGCCCCATCACTGACTGCTGTGACACGCCTCTCAGGGCATCCTGCTGGCCATTTATTCCCACTCTCTGCTTGCTGTCAGCCAGCTCCATGCCAGTACCCTTCTCCCTTCACTGTGAGCTTTTACTTTCCACACTAACGTTGATGCAGCACCTTATCAGGATGCCTTCTTAGTTTCATAGTAATAGAAGAGGGGTAGGCCATTTGGCCCGTCGAAGCTGCTCCACCATTCGTTAAGATCATGGCTGATTGATCCATCGTCTCAGCTCCTCCTATCCGCATTATCCCCTTAAACCTTAATTCCCTTTCTGTGTTTGCCCGTGGCTCATTTCTAATGAGACAGAGGCCTGAGCTGTGTGGAGATGAGAGTTTAGCTTTAGAAACCGAGGCCAGTATCGTTGGGTCTCAAGCAACAATGGAGAACTGCATTCTTCCCACTGTTTATGACGTCCATTAGGATCTGATGGGTTTGCAAGATGTTCAAAGGTAGCCCCAGAGAGAGAGAGAGAGAGAAAGAGAGAAGGAATTTGCATTGTATGGTGTACCTCACACCCTCCCAAAGAACTGTACAAACAATGAAATAGGTTTGAAGCACGTTATCGTGGAACATGGCAACCAAACAGCCCAGACCATCACAGAAGCCACCCTCCCATCCATGGGCTCCATTTACAAATCTCGCTGCTGCAGAAGGGCTGTGAACATCATTAAAGACCCCTCGGTAGTGCTCACCTACAACCTGTTCTGTCAGGCAGAAGGTACAGAAACCTGAATGCACCAGCAGGTTCAGGAACAGCTTCTTCCCTGCTGTTATCAGACTGACAAATGGAATCTCTAACCTCGAATAATGTTGACCCTGCTTTCATCGTCCTGTGTGGCCGTATTTCTCGCTCTGCCTAAGCACCCTGTGATCTGAAAGTCCTTGTTTGCTATGATTTGCCTGTACTGCTCGCAAAATAAAACCTTTCACCGTATCTACATGTGACAACAATAAGACTGTTGTGTGCAAGTTTGACTAACGAATCAAACTTGCACAAAACAAGAGCTGAAAATGTGTTGCTGGAAAAGCGCAGCAGGTCAGGCAGCATCCAAGGAAGTCCTGAAGAAGGGCGTATGCTCGAAACGTCGATTCTCCTGTTCCTTGGATGCTGCCTGACCTGCTGCGCTTTTCCAGCAACACATTTTCAGCTCTGATCTCCAGCATCTGCAGTCCTCACTTTCTCCTTGCACAGAACAAGAGTCTACACTATGATATTAATTTCATAATCTATTCTGGATGTTGGATGATACCAAGGTGTTATCTGCGATGTCAGGGTCACCCACACGCCTGCGAGTGTGCCATAGGGTCATTCTCCACCCACCCACACAGACAGAGTCATGGCTTAATGTCTCCTCAGAAAGTTTGGCACCGACAGAAAGCTGGAGCTTGGGTCTTGGAGTCGACGCTGTCTGATGCAGAGGTGGGTGGGGAGAGAACAGAGTTAACGCCTCCATTCCGGTGACTCGTTATCGGAACGGGCTTTCTTAACTCCGTTTCTCTGTTCCCCACCCCCTGCCACACCTGATTAGCTTCTGCAGTGTCAGCTCTCCAGCGTCTGCAGTCGGTCAGTTTGCTTTAGTTATCCTACCGCATTTCCTGCCGACTGCTGCGGTTTGACGCTGCATGGGCCATCCCTCCCAAGGAATGTGCAATGCTACAACAAGAACCAGGCGCCTTCACAATGCAGTGTTCCGAACGATAATCGAAAATCTAATAAACCGGTCTGAGTGTTCAAACCCTGCCCCGCTCCCTGGGGCTTGTTGTATATTTCATTATCGTAATCACTTCAGGGTTAAATTAACATTTCAAATGAGCGGTCACACCAGATGTTGAAGGAAGTTAGTTGCTTTGTCTGATCATATTTACAAGAAAAATGATACACAATGCCAGTTAATGATGTGGCTCACAATAGACTGTGGACAATCGCTCACAGCCAGTGGATCAGTCTGAGTCCCTCAGCCTTTATCAGAGCCATTAATAATTCCTGACTCTCTTCTTTGCCTCTGCAGGTTGCTTGGATTCAGTGTCGGTTCTGGATAGCAGCAAACGATGTCTGCCAAAGGAAAGGTAATGTGGAGAGTTGTGAGAATCAAAGGGTATGGGGGAGAAAGCAGGAACAGGGGACTGAGTTCAATGATCAGCCGTGATCCTATTGAGTGGTGAAGCTGGCTCGAAGGGCCGAATGGCCTCCTCCTACTCCTATTTTTCTCAGTTTTCTGCATTTCCTATGTTTCTCACACCACGGCACGAATCAATTCAAAGGAGACTGAGGGAGAAGGGAGTTCAGTGCCCCCCCTCCCTCCCCCGCCAGCCATTATCAAGTTCCTACATTTGCATAGCGCCTTTCACAGCACCAGAAATCATTCTGCAGCCAGTTATTTTGGAAGTGTGGTGACTATTGTGACGGAGGAAACCCAGACCCAGTTTGCACACAGGAAGATCCCACAGACCTGATAATTGATTTTTATTTCAGTGATCGTAGAATCATAAAATCCCTACAGTGTAGAAACAGGCCCTTTGGCTCAACAAGTCCACACTGGCCCTCTGAAGAGTAACCCACCCAGACCCCTACATTTAACCCCTGACTAATGCACCTAACCTACACATCCCTGAACACTACGGGCAACATAGCGTGGCCAATTCACCTAACCTGCACATTTTTTGAATTGTGGGAGGAAACCCACGCAGACACGGGGAGAATGTGCAAACTCCACACAGACAGTCGCCTGAGATGGGAATTGAACCTGGGTCCCTGGCGCTGTGAGACAGCAGTGCTAACCACTGAGCTCTTTGTTAAGGATCAATGAAAATTGCCAGGGGGGGTGTTTTCTCTGGTGGGCCCTGGGTAATTAGCTCTACCTCAGTCAACGTCACTAAAACAGAGCTTTTCATATCATTCTCATGTTGTTTGTGGGATCTTGCTGTGTGAAAACTATCAGCCGTGTATCTAAGGTCCAGTATCTCATGTTCTTCTGCTCAAAGACGTGCTGAATATTGAAACAACTGACACTAAACAGTTTTGCTCATTTCACATAGCAAAAGTAGTTAGGTGTTGAAGATCGGAGGAAATTAGACCATAAGACATAGGAGTGGAAGTAAGGCCATTCAGCCCATCGAGTCCACTCCGCCATTCAATCATGGCTAATGGGCATTTCAACTCCACTTACCCGCATTCTCCCCGTAGCCCTTAATTCCTTGTGACTTCAAGAATTTATCAATTTCTGCCTTGAAGACATTTAGCGTCCCAGCTTCGACTGCACTCTGCAGCAATGAATTCCACAGGCCCACCACTCTCTGGCTGAAGAAATGTCTCCGCATTTCTGTTCTGAATTTACCCCCTCTAATTCTTAGGCTGTGTCCACAGGTCCTAGTCTCTTCGCCTAACAGAGACAATTTCCTAGCGTCCACCCTTTCCAAGCCATGTATTATCTTGTAAGTTTCTATTAGATCTCCCCTTAATCTCCTAAACTCCAATGAATACAATCCCAGGATCCTCAGCCGTTCCTCGTATGTTAGACCTACCATTCCAGGGATCATCCGTGTGAATCTCCGCTGGACACGCTCCAGTGCCAATGTGTCCTTCCTGAGGTGTGGGGACCAAAACTGGACACAGTACTCCAAATGGGGCCTAACCAGAGCTTTATAAAGTCTCAATAGCACAACAGTGCTTTTATATTCCAACCCTCTTGAGATAAATGACAACATTGCATTCGCTTTCTTAATCACGGACTCAACCTGCATGTTTACCTTTAAAGAATCCTCGACTAGCACTCCCAGATCCCTTTGTGCTTTGACTTTATGAATTTTCTCACTGTTTAGAAAGTAGTCCATGCTTGTATTCTTTTTTCCAAAGTGCAAGACCTCGCATTTGCTCACATTGAATTCCATCAGCCATTTCCTGGACCACTCCTCCAAACTGTCTAGATCCTTCTGCAACCTCCCCACTTCCTCAGTACTACCTGCCTGTCCACCTAACTTTGTATCATTGGCAAACTTCGCTAGAATGCCCCCAGTCCTTTCATCCAGATCATTAATATATAACGTGAACAGCTGCGGCCCCAACACTGAACCCTGTGGGACACCGCTTGTCACCGGCTGCCATTCTGAAGAATTGTAGGAGATTGCTGTGAATCTCATTAAATCATGAGAAGTGAGGTGTCCAGAGCTTGATGGTAAATATCAGTAGTCACTGCAGAGTTAAACTGTGTAGAGGGAGCTTTACTCTGTATCTAACCCTCATGCTGTCTCTGTGCAGGGTGTGTTTGATTGGGACATTGTGGAGGAAGCTTTACTCTGTATCTAACCCTATATTGTCCTGTGCTGTTTGATGGAATAGCATAAAGAGGGAAATTACTCTGTATCTAACCCCATGCTGCCCCTGTCTTGGGAGTGTTTGATGGGACAGTGTGTCCCAGAATAATTACTCTGTATCTAACTCTTTGCTGTACCTGTCCTGGGATTGTTTGTTGGAGACAGTGTGGAGGAAGCTTTACTCTGTACCAAACCCTGTGCTGACCCTGTCTTGGGAGTGTTTATTGGGGACAATGTAGAAAGAGCTTTACTCTGGGACAACATTGGGTTAGATTTGAAAAGGGTAGCGTTGGAAAAGCACAGCAGGTCAGGCCGCATCCGAGGAACAGGAGAATTGACGTTTAAATGCTCTGCACTGACCCTGTCAGGACTGGGACAACATCAGGTTAGATACAGTCCTGAGAGCATTTGACGGGGACAGTGCAGTGAGAGCTTTACTCTGTACTTAGCACACACTGTTGCCTTGAATTGTAGCAGTCGGCATGGTGTAGGTACCCCTGCAGTGCTGACTTGGGGCCTAGTGAAAAGATCTGACGTAGCCTCGGCTGACCCCCACCCCCCCATAAAGGTCCCAGCCTTTTACCTGCTTTGATAGCTGAGGTGACTTGGTGAGTGGAAATCCCAAAACTCTGTCTCAATGACAATGTGATTGATGTCAAGTAAACATGATTGGGTAGGAACTTGCTGGGAGATGGTCATAAGACAATGAGATCATTGTTGCTTGGTACGTGAGTGGCTTGAATGTTCTCAGCTCCTGACTGCCTGCTGTTTCTACCCTGTGCACATTGACTGATGAGAGCGCTTGCTCGAAACGTCGACTCTCCTGCTCCTCAGATGCTGCCTGACCGGCTGTGCTTTTCCAGCACCACACTTTTCGACTGCTTTAGTCTGTGACCAGCCTTGGAGTGTGTATTAAGCAAACAGTTGTCATGTTTTACTGTGATTCTCGAAGTGAGTTTAAGATTTGACCTTGGGGGAAACAAAGCAGAAACACAGTTATCTCAGGGAATAAAGTTTAGAGTCTGCTTCAGTTAATGTGCAGCCTGTCATTAAACTGACGGGATTAGCAATTGATATTTTTGCGCAGTGAGAGGTGTTGAATTATTCAGTGCGGTTCGTGTGCTGGATTATAGCGTTCTGGTTTCAGGGATGTCCAACATAGGCTTGTTGTGTTGCAGTACTCAAGCCCAGCCTTAATTAAAATGAAGGTATTTCCGCAGTGGTCAGGAGACCATGAGATACACTGACTGGATTACACTCTTAAAAAAAAAACACATCTTTGGAGGAGGGGAGTTGCATTGCTTTAGCCTCCATGGAGGATGGGTTACACTGTGAGTGTTGGGAAATTCGTAGACAGATGTAGGATGGGCAGTTAGAAGTATATTAGGGGACACGAGGGAAAACATTTTCACCTGGACATGGGGTGGGTGCCTGGAATTCACTTCTCAGTTTGGGGGTGATTTTGGGTAAATGCCTAAACACAATGGGAAGGGACTGGTACCTGCAGCCAAAGTGCTGAAACCCACCCAACTACTGACCAGATACAGGAATGTGGGCTTAGAAAAGGCAGCTAGTTATTTGCTTAGTACAGACACTATGGGCTGAATGGCCTCTCTCTGTGCTGTAATAGTGTGTCCTATCCAAAACATCGATTCTCCTGCTCCTCAGGTGCTGCCTGACCTGCTGTGCTTTTCCAACGCCACTCTTTATTGACTCTGACCCTCCAGCATCTGCAGTCCTCACTTTCTCCGAGAGTGTGTTGGCTCTCAAGTTCTGAAGATGACAGAACAATCTGAACCAAATAAATTCAATGTATATTGCTCATTCAGTCCGAGCTAATACATTGTCAGTGGTTACAGTGGTCAGCATAGCTGCCTCACAGAGCCAGGGACCTGGGTTCAATTCCACCCTTGGGCGATTGTCTGTGTGGAGTTTGCACATTCTCCCCGTGTCTGCGTGGGTTTCCTCCGGATGCTCCGGTTTCCTCCCACAGTCCAAAGATGTGCAGCTTAGGATGGATTGACCATGCTAAATTGCCCCATAGTGTCTACTGATGTACATTTATTAAATTAAACTCCATCTGCCCCTCATTGGCCAATTTGTTCAAGGTTCCATTGTAATCTGACTTAACCTTCTTCGCTGTCCACGACACCACCGATTTTGGTAACACCTGCAAACTTACTAACTATATCTCCTATATTCATATCCAAGTGATTGATGCGGTGAATTAGCAATGGGTTACAGGGATAGAGGTAGGGGGTGAGTTTGGCTGGACAGCCCTTCGGAGGGTCATTGCAGACTCGGTGGGCTGAATGGCCTCTTTCTGTGCTGTAGGGATTTTACGATTTGGCAAGCTGAAACAAATTTGAATAAGTTAGGAGGATTTAAAAAAAAAGTTGTGCTTTAACTAAAAAACAAAACGGTGAATTACCCAGCGTATCAGGCAGTATCTGTGGAGGGAAATAGAGTTAATGTTTTCAGTAGAACTGGATATGCAAATAAATGCTCAGGTCATGCAGAACTCAGACCAGAGATATGAAGTCTAAGCTCCTTATCTTGGCCACCTCAGGACTCAGAAGCAAGAAAACAAACTGAGAAAGGGAACACCAATTTACTCCAGCATGAGTGTTGGCTTCTGATTGGTTGGACCATGGTGTTGGCATGGTGATACAGCAGAAGCTGTTAACTGTCAATCTTAATTGCAAAGTCTCAGCACAGGTAGGATGGATCTGATTGGTCAGGGCGTTGCCATGCAGCAGGATTGGCAGATTCCAGTTACCAGCAGTCAGTGAGAAGCATACAGGGATGGATTATTCCTTTCTTGCGCAAACAATGGAGTCCTGTGTGTAAATTCATGCAACTTCTGGTCATTTAAATTGGAGGTAAAGCTTTCTCTACACATTTAAAATGAAAGTAAAGCTCCCTTGACACTGTCAAAAAGTGTGGTGCTGGAAAAGCACAGCCGGTCAGGCAGTATCCGAGGAGCAGGAGAATTGATGTTTCGAGCATAGGCACTTTCTGATGAATGACTTATGCACGAAATGTCGACTCTCCTGCTCCTCGGATGCTGCCTGACCTGCTGTGCTTTTCCAGCACCACACTTTTTGACTCTGACCTCCAGCATCTGCAATCCTTACTTTCTCCCTTGACACTGTTCCCATCAAACACTCCCAGACAGGGTTAGGAACAGAGTAAAGCTCTCTGTACCTTTTTAATCTGAATAAAAAGGCAGGAGCATCGTTGTAACTTCAGCTAGTATGGGAATCGAATCATTACAAACCAGCATCCAGCTACCGGAGCTAACCTTCCTTTGCTGCAGTGGTGATGGCCGATGCTAGGAAATGAGCACTTACCTTGTGTCACATCCATGATTTGGATGTGAATATTGGAGGTCTGGTTAGTACGATTACAGATGACACCAATATTGGCGGTGCAGCGGACAGCGAAGAAGGTTGTCTCAGAGTACAACGGGATCTTGATCAGATGGGCCAATGGGCCGAGGAGTGGCAGATGGAGTTTAATTTAGATAAATGTGAGATATTACATTTTGGAACGGCAAACCAGGGCAGTTAATGGTAGGGCCCTGGGGAGTGTTACTGAATAAAGGGACGTAGTGGGGGGGGCAGGTGCATAGTTCCTTGAAGTGGAGTCGCAGGTAGACAGGGTGGTGAAGAAGGTGTTTGCTTTGCTTGCCTTCATTGGTCAGTGCAGAGGAGCTGGGAGGTCATGTTGCACCTGCACAGGACATTGGTTCAGCCACTTTTGGAATATTGCGTGCAGTTCTGGTCTCCCTGCTAAAGGAATGATATTATGAAACTTGAAATGGCTTAGAAAAGATTTATAAGGATGTTGCTGGGATTGAAAAGTTTAAGCTATAGGGAGAGGCTGAACACGCTAGGGCTGTTTTCCCTGGAGCATCAGAGGTTGAGGGAAGACCTTATAGAGGTTTATAAAATCATGAGGGGCATGGATAGGGTGAATAGACAAGGTTTTTTTTTCTCTAGAGTCCAAAATTAGAGGGCATAGGTTTAAGGCGAGAGAGGAAAGATTTAAAAGGGGCCTAGGGGAGGCAACGTTTTTACTTGGTTGGTCAGGGCGGTACGAAGAGGGTGGTACGTGTAGGGAATGAGCTGCCAGAGGAGTTGGTACAATTTTTAAAGGCATCTGGATGGATACATGAATAGGAAGGGTTTGGAGGGCCATGGGCCAAGTACTAGCAAATGAGATTAATTTAAGATATCTGGATGGCATAGAAGACTTGGACTGAAGGGCCTGTTTCCGTGTTGTACATCTCGATGACTCTATTTCCTTGTTTATTTTTACCTCTCCAATCGTGTCTCAGGTGAAAGGCAGCACCTCTGACTGTGCTGCACTCACTCTGTACTGTGCTGGGACCTTTCCCCCGGGTTAGGTGCCCAGATCTCTGGAGTGAGCCTTGAACCCATGGCAGAGGGTGATGTCCGTCTCAAAGAGTCCTTTGGAAAGGCAGATTAGCCAGTCAATTTACATTGTATTGCCAAGCTTGCTCTGCGCACATTGGTTGTTGTGTTCCCTACTTTACAACAGGGGCTACAATTCAAGATATAATTCATGGGCTGCACAACGTCTCAGTAGATCTTGAGGTTGTGAAAGTCTCTATAGAAATGTGAGTTCTTTCAATTGTTGGACTCAGTCCTGTACAGGGATAACGACAGCCACTTCAGGAATACATCTCAAGGCCCACGGATGGGGGAGGAGAGTTTCACTGAGCTTGCTAAAATCCTCGGAATTTCGTGAGTTTGCAATTTCAATCGCCCCTCTGGGCAAACAAAGAGAATTTATTGTAGCTGTTGGTCTTAGCTCAGTGTGATTGTACAGTGTGTTTGTTAATTCCCCTCCCACTGTCTGTGATCTTTTGAGACACTGTGCTAAAAAAGCAATGCTGTTGGATCTGAAATGCATTTATATTCACTCATGGCACCTGGGTGTCATTGGCTCGGCCAGCATGGTCTGGCTGTAATTGTTTGATAGTTTGATTTTGTTAAGAAGTGGCAGTTTAGATAAGTTAATGAAACAAGGAATTGATAACAGGTTCGGTGACTGCACTGGATTGGTTTCATGAAGCTGTTGCGGTAGCTTCCTGCCCTTCCACTGAGCTGTTAGGGAGTTCTTCCCTGGAATTCTTTCCGCTCTCTCCCATTGGAGATAGCAGATCTCCTCCTGGGCACTGCCTGATGAGAGCTCTCCTCAGCGCTGGATTGGAGATCTCAGGCAGGTAGCTCACCTCACATCAGCCAACGACTCATGGGTGGTCATTATCCTCTTGTCCACCTCCACGTGAAGGTTAGTTTTCATACCTTTGAAGAAAAAAACCTTCTAATTTTTGAAAACATTGCACTCTGAACAGGATTGTGTGGTACACTCAGAGTTGCAGCTGTGAGACAGTTGAGTGAGGTGTCCAGTGATACGGGGAATACTGAATAGGAATTTGAATGAATATGGGTTTCAGGGTGACCTGAATTTCAAGCGTGGGTAAACAGATAGGGGAATTCCACACCAACCATGACTACTGAACTGTATAAATGCAACTGTATAAATGTATAAATCGAACTCAGCACCGCCTTCCTAACCTGCAATCTTCTTCCTGACCTCTCTGCCCCCACCCCAGTCTGACCTATCACCCTCACCTTGACCTCTTTCCACCTATCGCATTTCCCAAGTCCCTCCTCCCTACCTTTTATCTTAGCCTGCTGGACAAACTTTCCTCATTCCTGAAGAAGGGCTTATGCCCGAAACGTCGATTCTCCTGTTCCCTGGATGCTGCCTGACCTGCTGCGCTTTTCCAGCAACACATTTTCAGCCCTGTATAAATGCAACACAGCCTGTCTTGCTCATCTCTCCAACTGTACAAAAAGCCTCACATCAGCTCAATGGGGGACATGGTGACTCAACACAAAGTCACGAGTTCAGGCAATTCAGGCCAGAGACTGGGCACGGCCTCCAATCAGGCACTGAGAATTCAGTGCTGACGGAGCACTTCACTGTCAGAGGGTCAGTGCTGACGGAGCACTTCACTGTCAGAGGGTCAGTGCTGAGGGAGCACTTCACTGTCAGAGGGTCAGTGCTGACGGAGCACTTCACTGTCAGAGGGTCAGTGCTGAGGGAGCACTTCACTGTCAGAGGGTCAGTGCTGAGGGAGTGCCGCACTGTTGGAAGGTCAGTGCTGAGGGTGTGCCGCACTGTTGGAGGATCAGTGCTGAGTGAGTGACACACTGTCGGAGGGTCAGTGCTGAGGGAGTGCCGCACTGTTGGAGGGGCAGTGCTGAGGGAGTGCAGCACTGTCGGAGGGTCAGTGCTGAGGGAGTGCCAGTCTGTCGGAGGTCAGTACTGAGGGAGTGCAGCACTGTCAGAGGGTCAGTGCTGAGGGAGTGTTGCACTGTCGGAGGGTCAGTGCTGAGGGAGTACCGCACTGTCGGAGGGTCAGTGCTGAGGGAGTGCTGCACTGTCGGAGGGTCAGTGCTGAGTGAGTGTTGCACTGTCGGAGGGTCAGTGCTGAGGGAGTACCGCACTGTCGGAGGGTCAGTGCTGAGGGAGTGCTGCACTGTCGGAGGTGCTATCTTTCTGATGAGGTATTAAACCAAGGGTGAACCCCCCCAAGGGGAAATCCCATCTTGTGGAAGTGTGGGCGAGTTGTTTCATGCCATGGACAATATTTATCCCTCACACTTTCCCTCCCTGTGTAACTAACTGTTTAAACTGCCTCATGGTTTTCATTATTAAATATTGCCCCCACACTGTCTCTGTGGAATATTTAAGGGGGGTGTGAGCGTGGGCGACGTAGTGAACTTGAGTCCATCTCAGCCACGTGCACCTGGCCTGCTGTGACACGACCTGATATTTCGATTCTGCTGGCTGTAACCATATATGAGAATGCAGAGATCACAGTGAGACAGAGTCTGTGAGAAACGCTGTTATTTATAGCTGAGCTGGTTATTGCCAGCAGCTGCTGTGTACTCAGCGAGTGAGTGAGTACTGTGGGGGAGGGGAGGGGAGGTGAAGGGGGAATAAAGTGGGGGCCCTGTCTTCGATTGGACATGATGACGGATTTCGCGGTTGCAACGATAACGCCAGGCAGCTGCAGCACATTAGCACCAACGGAGTGCTCTGAATTTCGGGCATTCTTCACTTGTTGCTTGATCCAGATCTCCATGGCAACAGGAAGATGCTATTCCGTCCCTCGAATTTGGACCTGCCGTTCATTTGAATCATGGCCGGGTTACACTTCAGTTCCTTGATTGGCCTCGGTAGAGTTAACCCATCAGTAATCTCAAGACAGTTGTAATAGGCCCAGCATTTGAAACCTACTGGAGAGGAGTTTCTGGAATTTTCTCTGTTTTCTTTTGTGTGTGAGAAAATGTTTCCTGATTTCACTCCTGAACGGCCCAACTTTAATTTGAAGGTGCTAACCTTCCGTCGTGGGGTTCCTTCGGCCCTCGATGTTGTGCCGACCTGTGAACTAATCTAAGCCCATCCCCCTACACTATCCCAAAATCATTCATGTGCTTATCCAAGTACTGTTTAAATCCCCTAATGTGGCTGAATTAACTACATTGGCAGGCAGGGAATTCCACATCCTTACCACTCTCTGAGTAAAGAACCAGCCTCTGACATCTGTCTTAAATCTATCAGCCAGGAGAAAGTGAGGACTGCAGATGCTGGAGATCAGAGCTTAAAAATGTGTTGCTGGAAAAGCGCAGCAGGTCAGGCAGCATCAAAGGAACAGGAGAATTGACATTTCGGGCATAAGCCCTTCTTCAGGTTTATGCCCGAAACGTCGATTCTCCTGTTCCTTTGATGCTGCTTGACCTGCTGTGCTTTTCCAGCAACACATTTTTAAGCTTAAATCTATCACCCCTCAATTTGTAATGCCCCCTCGTACAAGCTGACATCATCATCCTAGGAAAAAGACTTCCACTGTCTACCTTATGTAATCCTCTGACCATCTTGTATGTCTCTATCAAATCCCCTCTTAGCCTTCTTCTGTCCAATGAGAACAGACCCAAGTCTCTCAGCCTTTCCTCATAAGACCTTCCCTCCAGACCAGGCAACATCCTGGTAAATCTCCTCTGCACCTTTTCTAATCCTTCCTGTAATGGGGCGAACAGAACTGTACACAATATTCTAAGTGTGGCCACACCAGCGTTTTGTATAGTTGCAGCATGACTTTACGGCTCCAGAACTCAATCCCTCTACCAATAAAACCTAGCACACCGTATACCTTCTTAACAGCACTATCCACTTGGGTGGCAACTTTCAGGAATCTATGTACATGGACTCCAAGATCCCTCTGCACATCCACACTACCAAGAATCTTTCCATTGACCCAGTACTCTGCCTTCCTGTTATTCTTCCCAAAGTGAATCACCTCACACTTAGTTGCATTGAACTCCATTTGCCACCTCTCAGCCCAGTTCTACAGTTTATCCAAGTCTCCCTGCAACCTGAAACATTCTTCCAAACTGCCCACTACTCCACCAACTTTAGTATCATCTTCAAATTTAGTAATCCATCCACCTATGCCTGCGTCCAAGTCATTTATAAAAATGACAAACAGCAGTGGTCCCAAAACAGATCCTTGTGGCACACCACTATAACCAGACTCCAGGCTGAATATTTTCCATCAACCACCACTCGCTGCCTTCTTACAGAAAGCCAGTTTCTGATCCAAACTGCTAAATCACCCTCAATCCCATGCCTCTGCATTTTCTCCAACAACCTACCATGTGGAAACTTATCAAAGGCTTTACTGAAGTCTAAGTATACCACATCAACTGCCCTACCCTCATCTACATACTTGGTCACCTTCTCAGAAAACTCAATGAGGTTTGTGAGACACAACCTGCCCTTGATGAAACCTGCCCCCTGTAAAAACGCCATCCCATTCTCCCAATTCCTTCGACTCCGCCGCATCTGCTCCCAGGAGGACCAGTTCCAAAACCGTACAACCCAGATGGCCTCCTTCTTCAAGGACCGCAATTTCCCCCCCGACGTGGTCGACGATGCCCTCCACCGCATCTCTTCCACTTCCCGCTCCTCCGCCCTTGAGCCCCGCCCCTCCAACCACCACCAGGACAGAACCCCACTGGTCCTCACCTACCACCCCACCAATCTCCATGTACAACGCATCATCCGCCGTCATTTCCGCCACCTCCAAACGGACCCCACCACCAAGGATATATTTCCCTCCCCTCCCCTATCAGCATTCCATAAAGACCACTCCCTCCATGACTCCCTCGTCAGATCCACACCCCCCACCAACCCAACCTCCACTCCCGGCACCTTCCCCTGCAACCGCAGGAGGTGCAAGACTTGCGCCCACACCTCCCCCCTCACCTCCCCCCTCACCTCCCTCCAAGGCCCCAAAGGAAATTTCCATATCCGCCACAGATTCACCTGCACCTCCTCACACATCATCTATTGCATCCTCTGCACCCGATGTGGCCTCCTCTATATTGGGGAGACAGGCCGGCTACTTGCGGAGTGTTTCAGAGAACACCTCTGGGACACCCGGACCAACCAACCCAACCACCCTGTGGCTCAACATTTCAACTCCCCCTCCCACTCCACCAAGGATATGCAGGTCTTTGGACTCCTCCATCGCCAGACCACAACAAAACGACGGTTGGAGGAAGAGCGCCTCATCTTCCGCCTAGGAACCCTCCAACCACAAGGGATGAACTCGGATTTCACCAGTTTCCTCATTTCCCCTCCCCCCACCTTGTCTCAGTCAAATCCATCGAATTCAGCACCGCCTTCCTAACCTGCAATCTTCTTCCTGACCTCTCCGCCCCCACCCCAGTCTGACCTATCACCCTCACCTTGACCTCTTTCCACCTATCACATTTCCGACGCCCCTCCCCCAAGTCCTTCCTCCCTACCTTTTATCTTAGCCTGCTGGACAAACTTTCCTCATTCCTGAAGAAGGGCTTATGCCCGAAACGTCGATTCTCCTGTTCCCTGGATGCTGTCTGACCTGCTGCGCTTTTCCAGCAACACATTTTCAGCTCTTGATGAAACCATGTTGATTATCTGCAATCAAATTGTTGCTTGCTAGACAATTATAAGTTCTATCTCTTATAATCCTTTCCAAAACCTTTTCCAACAAGACACGCAAGGCTCACTGGTCTATAATTACCTGGGTCATCTCTACTGCCCTTCTTGAACAGGGGCACAATATTTGCAATCCTCCAGTCCTCTGGTACTAACCCAACATCTCCTCCCTAGCTTCTCAGAGAATCTTCAGATAAATCCCATCCAGCCCAGGGGACTTGTCTACTTTCACTCCTTCTAGAATTGATAACACCTGTTCGTAACTAACATCGATCATTTCTAGTCAAATATCTCTTGCCTCATTCTTCTGCTCTACAATGTTCTCCTTTTCCTGAGTGAAAACCGATGAGAAATATTTGTTTAGCACCTCTCCGATCTTCACAGCGTCCACACACAACTTCCCACTTCAGCCTTTGGCCCTATTCCTACCCTAATCGTCCTTTTATTCCTCACATTCCTGTAGAAAGCTTTAGTGTTCTCCATTCTGTTTGCCAAAGACTGCTCGTGTCCTCTCTTTGCTCTTCTTAACTCTCTCTTTAAATCCTTCCTAGCTGATCTGTAACTCTCCATCGTCTTATTTGAACCATCTCGTCTCAACGTCACATAAGTCTCCTTCTTCCGCTTAACAAGAGATGCAATTTCTGTTGTAAACCACGGTTCCCTTACCTTATCACTTCCTCCCTGCCTGACAGGGACGTACCTATCAAGGACACGCAAAATCTGTTCCTTAAACAGTTCCACATTTCCATTGTCTGCATCCACTCCGTTTTGCTGCCCCATTCTATGCCTCCTAATTCTTGCCTAATCACATTATAATTGCCCCTGCCCCATTGATAACTCTTGCCCTGTGGCATGTACCTATTCCTTTCCATCGCTAAACTAAATGTAACTGAATTATGGTCACTCTCTCCAAAATGCTCACCTACAACTAAATCAATCACCTGGCCTGGTTCATTACCAAGCACCAGATCCAGGGAGGCCTCCCCTCTTGTTGGCCCTTTGACATACTGTGACAGGAAACCCTCCTGTACACATTGGACAAAAACTGATCCGTCTGATGTACTAGAGTTATAGCATTTCCAGTCAATGTTGGGGAAGTTAAAGTCCCCCATAATGACCACCCTGTTCCTTTCACTCCTGCCCAAAACCGATTTGCCAATCCTCTCCTCCACATCCCTGAAACTTTGCAGAGGCCTATAAAAAACTCCCAGCAGTGTGACCTCTCCTCCTGTTTCTAACCTCAACCCATACCACCTCAGTAGACAAGTTTTCATCAAAAGTTCTTTCAGCCACCTGTCCTTGACTAACAAGGCCACACCTCCCCCTCTTTTACCACCTTCCCTGTGCTTAATGAAAGATCTAAATCCTGGAACCTGCAACATTCATTCCTCACCCTGCTCTATCCATGTCTCCGAAATGGCCAAAACATCGAAGTCCCAGGTACCTATCCATGCTGCAAGTTCACCTTCCTTATTCCGGATACTCCTGGCGTTGAAGTAGACACACTTCAAACCTGCTTGCTGTCTGCCAGCACACTCTTGTGACTATGAAATCCTGTCCACGTCCTCCCTACTCACATCCTCCTGTGCACTGGAACTACACCTCAGGTTGTCATCCCCCTGCTGAGAACTCAGGAAGTAGGATCAGGAATGGACCATTCAGCCCATCGATTCTGTTCCCCCATTCCATATGATCGCGCCAATCTTGGGATTCAGCTGTTTTTGCCTCACCCCCATCCCATGATGCCCTGAGAGACCACAGTTCTGTCTGTCCCAGCCTTGAATATTTCCAACAATGGACCGATCCACAACCTTTTGGGGTCGAGACTTCCAAAGCTTCACCACTCTCAGTGAAGAAGAAATTTCTCCTCATCTCAGTCCTGAATGTTTGATCTCTCATCCTGAGATTATGCCATAATGTTCGAGACTAGCTGAAACGATCTCTGTGTCTAACACCTTCACAATCTTTTTGTTGAATTCATTGGATCTCATCATCAGTGGCCAGTATTTAATGCCCCTCCCTAATTGCCTCAATGGCAGTCAGGAGTCAACCCCATTGCTGTGGGTCTGGAGTCACGTGTATGAGGCAAAGGACATTAATAAGCCAGGTGGATTTTCACAATCATTTGACACTTAATTCCATTTTTATTTTTAATTGAAGACAAATTTCACCTTCTGCCATCGTGGATTTCGAACCTGCATCCCCGAAAAATCACATGGCTCTCTGGATTAATAGTCTAGTGATAGAGGTCACATGCTCTCCTACTAAAATCCAGTGAATTTGGTCCAGTTTTCTCACCCTCTCATTCCTGGGCACCCTCTCCTTCATCTCAGTCTGGTGAACCTTTGCCGTACCAACCTCCAGTGTTTGTATAGCCTTTCGTCAAAGTGGAGACCACATCAGTACCCAGACGTGATGGACCAAAGGGCCTGTTCCTGTGCTGTTGATGGTTGGATGGACTGGCCATGCCAAATGGTCCATAGCGTCCAGGGATGTGCAGGCTAGGTCGGTTAGCCATGGGAAAGGTAGGGTTACAGGGATAGGGTGTGGGTCTAGGTGGGATGCTCTTTGGACGGGTCAGTGTGGACTCGATGGGCTGAATGGCCTGCTTCCACACTGTAGAGATTCTATGACCTTATGTTTTAGTGGCAGTTCATTGGAAATTCCTTGTAACCATGTCCTGAAGACTCCTGAACACAAGAAGGAGCGGGAGTAGGCTATCTAGCCCCTCAGGCCTACTCCTGAAGGCCTTTCTCAAAAGGGCCATAGTGTACAAGAGCAAGGAGGTGATGCTGAACTTGTTTAGGACACTGGCTAGACCTCAGCTGGAGTATTGTGTGCAGTTGTGGTCGTCACATTACAAGAAAGATGTGGACAGGCTGGAGAAAGTGCAGAAGTGATTTCCAATAATATTTCCAGGAATTAGAGACATCAGTTTGAGGATAGATTGAGGAAGTTCGGACAGGTCATCTCTGGAGAGAAGAAGGTGATGTTGAGGAGATTTGATAGAGGTTTTCAAAATCATGAGCGGGGCTGGACACGGTCATAGAATCCCTACAGTGTGGAAACAGGCCCTTCAGCCTAACCCGACCCTCCAAGGGGTATCCCACCCAGACCCATTCCCCTTCATTCCCGACTAACACACCTAACCTACACAGGACAATTTAGTATGGCCAATTCACCTGACCTGCACATCTTTGGATTGTCGGAGGAAACCCACGCAGACACAGGGAGGATGCGCAAACTCCACGCAGCCGGTCACCCGAGGCCGGAATCGAACCTGGGTCACTGGCGCTGTGGGGCAGCAGTGCTAACCACTGAGCCACCGTGCTGCCAGCAGATAAGGAGAAGCTGTTGCCATTTTTAAAAGAAGTAAGGACACGCAGGGTAGAGATGTACAGTGATGGTGGTGAAGCGAGGGTAATGTGAGAAAAACACTTTTTCACCCAACAAGTCATTAGGGTCTGGAATGTACTACCCAGAAATGTGGAGGCAGGTTCAATGGAGACATTGTAGAGAGTACCGGATGGTTATTTGGATAGACATGGTATGCAGGGACATGAGGAGAAAGCAGGAGGCTGGTACTGGGTAATGATGCTGTTTAAAGAGCTGTTCCAGGCACAATAGGCAGAATGGCCTCCTCCTGCACCGTAACGTTTCTGTGATTCTGTGACACTCCCTCCCTCTGTACTTCACTCTCAGTCTGACTCTGTATCAATCTGTCAGCATTACCTTGCAGTCTGCCTTTGTCTATCAGCCTGTTCATAATCGGTCTCATTCTATCTCCCAGGCCTGTTCACCTGGTACCTTTTCTTCTTGTACAGCTGCCTCTCTCTTTCTCCACATTAGCTCTCACTGCCTCTCTCTGCTTTGATCCTTCTGTCTGCCTCCCCTGTTCTCGTCTCTTCCACTCTGCCCCTCTCTCTGTCTCTCTCTGTCACTGCCCCCTCCCTTTCCCTCTCCCTGTCCCTACCTCTCTGTTCCTATTTCCCCCTCTCCCTGTCCCTGTCTCTTTCTGTGTCTCTGTCCCTCTCCCTGTCTCTGTCCGCACCCCCCGACCCTGTCCCTCACTCTCTGTCCCTGTCTCTCTTTCTGTCTTTCTCTCTCTCTCTGTCTCCGATCCAATCTGTCCCTGTTTCTGTCTCTCTCTCTCTCCCTCCCTGTCCCTCTCTCTCCCTCTGTCACTCTCTCTGTCACTCTCCCTGTCATTCTCTCTGTCTCTCCCTCTGTCTCCCTGTCCGTCTCTCCCTCTGTCTCCCATCCCTCTCTGAGCCTGTCAGACTCTCTCGCGCTCTCTCTCTCTCTGTCTCCCTCTCTCTCTCTCTGTCACACTCTCTCTCTCTGTCACTCTCTCTCTCTCTCTTTGTCTCCCTGTCCCTCTCTGAGCCTGTCACTCTCTCTCTCTCTCTCCCTGTCCCTCTCTGAGCCTGTCACACACTCTCTCTGTCTCCCTCTCTCTCTCTGTCTCCCTGTCCCTCTCTGAGCCTGTCACACACTCTCTCTCTCTGTCTGTCTCCCTGTCCCTCTCTGAGCCTGTCACACACACTCTCTGTCTCCCTCTCTGTCTCCCTGTCCCTCTCTGAGCCTGTCACACTCTCTCTCTCCCTCTCTCTCTGTCTCCCTGTCCCTCTCTGAGCCTGTCACACACACTCTCTGTCTCCCTCTCTCTCTCTCTCTGTCTCCCTGCCCCTCTCTGAGCCTGTCACACTCTCTCTCTCCCTCTCTCTCTCTCTGTCTCCCTGTCCCTCTCTGAGCCTGTCACACACTCTCTCTCTCTCTCTGTCTCCCTGTCCCTCTCTGAGCCTGTCACACTCTCTCTCTCTCTCTCTCTCTCTCTGTCTCCCTGTCCCTCTCTGAGCCTGTCACACACACTCTCTGATTCCCTCTCTCTCTCTCTGTCTCCCTGTCTCTAACTGAGCCTGTCACACTCTCTCTCTGATTCCCTCTCTCTCTCTCTCTGTCTCCCTGTCTCTAACTGAGCCTGTCACACTCTCTCTCTCCCTCTCTCTCTCTCTGTCTCCCTGTCCCTCTCTGAGCCTGTCACACACTCTCTCTCCCTGTCTCCCTGTCCCTCTCTGAGCCTGTCACACACACACTCTGTCTCCCTCTCTCTCTCTCTCTGTCTCCCTGTCCCTCTCTGAGCCTGTCACACACTCTTTCTGTCTCCCTCTCTCTCTCTCTCTGTCTCCCTGTCCCTCTCTGAGCCTGTCACACACACTCTCTCTCTCTCTCTGTCTCCCTGTCCCTCTCTGAGCCTGTCACACTCTCTCTCTCCCTCTCTCTCTCTCTGTCTCCCTGTCCCTCTCTGAGCCTGTCACACACTCTCTCTCTCTCTGTCTCCCTGTCCCTCTCTGAGCCTGTCACACACTCTCTCTGTCTCCCTGTCTCTCTCTGTCTCCCTGTCCCTCTCTGAGCCTGTCACACACACTTTCTGTCTCCCTCTCTCTCTCTCTCTGTCTCCCTGTCCCTCTCTGAGCCTGTCACACTCTCTCTCTCCCTCTCTCTCTCTCTGTCTCCCTGTCCCACTCTGAGCCTGTCACACTCTCTCTCTCCCTCTCTCTCTCTCTGTCTCCCTGTCCCTCTCTGAGCCTGTCACTCTCTCTCTCTCTCTCTGTTTCCCTGTCCCTCTCTGAGCCTGTCACACTCTCTCTGTCTCTCTCTCTGTCTCCCTGTCCCTCTCTGAGCCTGTCACACACTCTCTCTCCCCGTCCCACTCTGACCCTTTCTCTCTCTCTCCTCCTGTCCCTCTCTCTCTCTCTCTGCCCCATTTCTCTCTTTCCCTGTCTCTCTTTCCCTCCTTCCCTTGCACTCTCTGTCCCTGTCCCTGTCCCTCTGTCTCTCCTTCTCTCTCTCTTTCTCTCCCTATCTCTGTTATCCACCGAAACCCTGATCTTGCCAATCTCCAGTTTTGAATATTCCAGCACAGTCCTTATCTCCCACTTCCTCAAAGCTCTGCTGCCTGGGTCTTTGCCCCATCGATCCCATTCCCGTGTTCCCCTCTGCTCACTGAGGCACGGTGACCACTGGTCAAGTTATGTCTTGATGGTAAAATTCGCAGCCTGTCCCTCCCTGTCCCTTCCTTTGCGTAGCCTCTTCAACATCCCTGATTTTCCTCAGCCCACTATTGGTGGACGTACCTCTCGTTACCATGGCCATAAACTCTGAAATTCTTTCCTTAATCTGCTCCACCCCCCCTTTATCAGGAAACCCAAGCTAACAAGCTGTTCATTATCTCTTCTAATATCTCCCTCTGTGACTTAATTTGATTTCTAAAGACCCATGAAGCCCTTCAGAACGTTTTACTCTGTTGAAGGTGCTAAAAAAAAACAGTTGTTGTGTCTGTCTCCTCCCTTTCCCTGGATCAGTGGTGCTGGAAGAGCACAGGAAGAGCACCACTGATCCAGAATCTGGTTTCCAGCATCTGCAGTCATTGTTTTTACCTCCTCCCTTTCCCTATCTATCACTGTCCCTTTACAAACCTCTCAGTCTCTACCTGCGTCAGCCTCTCCCACTATACCATCTCCTGTTGTAGTGTCTAACCTTGATATCTGGTTAATCTGTCTCTCTGGTTCACTGCTAACACTGCATTACTGATAGGTGCCATATAGGTTTGTGGGGTGGATTTGTACTGCAGAATTACATTTTATCTTGCTCAAAAACTGCATGAATCCATGTAAGATTCTGTATATCCCTTTTTTAGAAATAGAATCAGTTTGAACATTGGGGCATAGAGACAGACTTTAACCTCACACCTTCAATGCATTATCTGAGCTGATATGGCACCCATTGTTAAAATTCACTTGAGAATGTGACTTTAAAAAAGAGCTCTGGGATTTATATACAAAAGGACTAAAGCCAACATGGTCATTGTAAAAGTTGAGAGATTTAACAAATAATTCAGGTCTCTTTCAATATATAATTTCAGTTGCATCACACTGTAAACTTTTATATAAATTCTGTGTCTTACAATCTTATACTCTACAACCAGCTGATAAGGAGCAGCGTTCCAAAAGCTAGTGCTTCCAAGTGAACCTGTTGGACTATAACCTGGTGTTGTTTGATTTTTAATATTGTGAACAGCACAGTGTGGGTGAGATCTGTCAAAACTCAGGAAGTCGCGTTTTCCTCATCAATTTGATTTTTACATTTTCTTGAGCTATTTGCTGTTCAGCAGCGATTAGAGACGAGGGTTTATAACATGAAGTGAGAGATCGCAGTGGAGAAACAGGAGTAGGCTGTAATCCCCTGAATCTGTCCTGTCATTCAGTGGCTGTTGTCTGCACTTTATCAGGTTGATGCCAAAGATGTGGCACTGTGATGTTAAAGCCAGTGACGTGGAGAGGCCTGTGGAGACTGGGTCATTAAGTATGTTGCAGGCTGAGAGAGACAGATTTTTAATCGGTGAGAGAATTGAGGTTTATGGGTAAAGTGGCGCTAAGGATTATCTTGGGATTTGGGCATCATTGAAAAGGCTAATATTTATGAACAATTGCTAATTGACCTGAGGGCTATTAAGAGATCACCAAATTGCCGTGGGTCTGGAATCACATGTAGGCCAGACCAGGTAAGGAGGGCAGATTCTTAGGGGGATTGTCAGAGGAGGTGCAGAAAGGTTATTTTCCCACTGTGGGAGAGTCTAGGACTAGAGGGCAACATCTCAGAGTAAGAGGTCACCTATTTAAGACAGTCATACAGCACGGAAACAGACCCTTCAGTCCAAATCATCAAGCCAACCTGGTTTCCCACACTAAATCAGTCCCACCTGCCTGCTCCTGGCCCACATCCAGCCAAACCTTTCCTACCCATGTACTTATCCAAATGTCTTTTAAACATTGTAACTGTATCCACATCCACCACTTCCTCTGGAAGTTCATTCCACACACGCACCACCCTCTGTGTTTAAAAAGTTGCCCCTCATGACCTTTTTAAAACTTTCTCTGCTCACCTTAAAATTATGCCTCTTTTGTCTTGAAATCCCCCACCCTCAGGAAAAGACCTTTGCTATTCACCTTATTGATGCCCCTCATGATTTTATAAACCTCACTAAGGTCACATCTCAACCTCTGACATTCCGGTGAAAAAAAGTCCCAGCCTATCCAGCCTCCCTTTATAACTCAAACCCTCCATTCCTGGCATCATCCTGGTAAATCATTTCTCAACCCTCTCCAGTTTAATCATATCCCAGATAAGGAAGAGTTCCTTCTCTGAGGGGAGTGCATCTGTAGAATTCTTTCCCACAAGGGGCTGTTGGGGCTGGGGCATTAAATGTATTCAAGGCTGAGACAGACAGATCTTTAAGAGAATCAAGAGTCATGGGGATGAGATGCCGTTGAGGATTATCAGATCAGCCTAGATCTCATGGTGTAGTAGAGCATGGGCTGAATGGCCTACTGCTGTTCCTGTGTTTTATGGCAAAATAATGTCCTGGGAAACTATGTTAAAGATGGTGGAAATCTTCCATCATCAGAATGGATGATTGTGATTGTTATTCAGTGGAATGGTGTGTCATTGTTGGTTGGTATGGAGATACGATCATGTTGCAATATTGCGAAAACATTGAAGTTGGTCAAGATCACCTTCAGTCCCCTCCCCTTCCTTGTCCATTGTTGGTGTTAATGAATGTTGTGTCGAATTGACCACATCCTGCGTCGTCCTCCTGAGTGAGGTCCAACTCCTCAGACTGGGTTGTCTGTGTTATGCAATCATACAGATCAGGAGTAGGTCATTTGGCCCCTTGAATCTTCTCTGCTCTTTGATAGGATCATGGCCGATTTGTGGCCTCAACTTGACTTTCCTGTCCAATCCCAATAGCCTTTGAGTCCCTTATTAGTCAACAATTTATCCAGCGATCTCTCTTCAAGGACACAGCCTCCAACACTCTCGGGGGAAGAGTAAGCTCAGGCACACAACTCTCTCCATTAAAAACATTCTCCTTGTCTTTCGCTTTAAAGGGAGACCCTTTATTTTAGATTGTATTCCCCAGCCTCTCCCTCTTCCACAGTTCTAAAATCCATTATAGGAGGGATGTGATAGCACTGGAGAGGTACAGAGGAGATTTATCAGAATGTTGCCGGGGCTGGAGAGTTTCAATTGCCCACCGTCAAACTCACTCCCCACAAACTCCCCAACGTCACACTTACTCCTGAGAGACTGGACAGACTGGGGTTGTTTTCCTTGGAGGAGGCTGAGAGAGGATGGGATGGAGATGGGGAAAATTGAGGCGCGAAGACAAGGTAGGGAGGGAGAAACGTTACTCCTCGCTGAAGGGATCAATGAGCGGGGTGTGGATTTAAGGGAAGGTGCAGAGGGTTTACAGGGGCCTGTGAGGAAAAACCTTTCTCACCCAGGGGCTGGTGTGAATCTGGAACTCACTTCCTATTAGGGGGGACAGAGGCAGAAACCCTTGTCACATCGAAGAAAGATTTCGATGTGTATTGCGATGCTAAGACATAAAGGGCTACAGGCCAAGTGCTGGGAAATGGGCTTAGGGTAGTGAGGGGGTTGATTTTTGACTGGCATAGATGGGCCGAAGGGACTTTTTCTATGTTGTAGATTTCTTACTCTATGCTAAGGGGAAACATCCTTTCAGCACCTACTCTGTCCTGTCCCCTCAGCCTCACACATGTTTAGCCTGTGTGTATCTCCTAGGTTGAGTGTATTCGATACAACATCCTCCTTCCATTACAACATCTCGGGAGGAAGTATTTCTAGGTTCGACCAGAATTTGTTGAAAATAGTTTGTAAACAGATTCCCTGGCTGTTCGCAGTTCTGGTTGGGGGATTTCACTGGGCTAGCCTGGATGCTGGAGATTATAGGAAAAGCAAGATGCAAGAACAATAGACAAAGATCTCCAAAATGTCAATCCTGTAGATCGGAATGAAACAGAAAATGCTGGAAATACTCAACAGATTAGGCAGCGGCTGTAGAGAGGGAGTCAGAGGGACATGGGCCAAGTGCTGGCAAATGGGACGAGATTAGGTTAGGATATCTGGTCGGCATGGACAAGTTGGACTGAAGATTTCTGTGCTGTACATTTCTATGACTCTGAGTCTTGGTATTAAGGGATATGGACCAAAGGCAGGTGTATGAAATTAGGCCATAGCCATGATCTAATTGAATGACAGAACTGGTTAGAGGGGCTGAATGGACTTTTCCTGTACCTATGACAAAGTTGGTGATGAGACGCCAAGTCCTCCACTGTGACCTGAGTTTCTGGCATCTGGATGTCAAGATCAAGCTGGAATTAATGCTGTTCTTGATGAATCAAGGCAATTAATCTTTAACAATTAGTCTACAATTGAGCCAGCGATGAGGGGCAGGATGCTACGGTCTTTGGTGGAAAGGTTTGGGTTCAATGGAAGGTGCTATCCTCGAGGGAGGAATGAATTAAAATAAAAATAGCAATGTTGCTTGGAAATAAATAAATATTCTGTAACTCTGTGTTGAGGCGTATAGGTCACACCAGGATGTATCATTTCAAACTCTTTTCCTTCTAATGTGAGCTTTGCCCTCCCCACCCCTCAACCCCTCCCATCCAGCCCTGCCTGTTTTCCCAGAGGCAGGGAAGGCAGTTGGAAGTGGGCACGCCCACAAGCCAGTTAGATGCCAATTAGTGCCCTGCTGCCATTGCCGGGATTTCACAAGCACTAGGACAGGCCGCGTTGTGAATCCAGAGTCAATTAAAAGGTGGAATTGGAAAGGCACAGCAGGTCAAACGGTATCGGAGGAGCAAGGGAGTCGACGTTTTGGGTCAGGATCCTTCATCAGGACTGGGGAGGGGGAAGGGAGCTCAGAAATAAATGGGGGCTGGGGGAGGGGTAAGGGTAGTTGGAGCTGGGGGGAGGGTAGGTGCGATGATGATGGGTGGGATGCAGGTAGGGGGTTATTGTGATTGGTCAGTGGGAAGGGTGGAGTCGATAGATGAGTGGGAAGATGGACAGGTGTTTTAAAAAATTCTCAAGGTCAGGTTCGTAGGAGAGTAGTCTGACACAGAACAAACGACCAAGAGGCGAGTCTGCTAGAATATGAGCATTTTATTCCCCGCAGCGTCGCCACAACCAGGTCTCATACTTACAACGGGTCTGGCTTATACTCACTCTACATGTTACCGGAACTGGGAGCCGTCAGTTCTCGTAGAGCGGTTGCCAACAACCCACGCTCGGCGGTTAAACGTAACCCCGGAGCAGACTCACCGAACTGGAGACTTTTCCAGCTGATATACTCTTTTCCAGATATAAACATTCATGTGAACAGCAGAGCAAGGCTAAAAAACACATTCCATTCTGGTTACATACAGATAAGAAGATTCACATGGGGAGGTGTGTAATAAGATTCACACGGGACTAAGCAACACCTCCATTCCGGTTAGATTCACACATGTATTGGGACATAATTTTTAACCGTTTCACCACAACAGGTTAGGGCAGGTCAGGGAGCGAGGAGGAGGGGGTGGGCTGGACATGGGATAAGGCTGGGGGTGAGGGAGTTTGGAGCTGGTGAAGTCAATATTGAGGCCATTGATCTGTAAGCTCCCCAGGTGAAATATCAGGTGGTGTTCCTCCAGTTTGCGTTTGGCCTCACTCTGACACTGGAGGAGGCCAAGGATGGACATGTCGCCGGGGGAGTGGGAGGGGCAATTAAAATGGCTGGCTACTGGAAGGTGGTGTTGATTGGAGGGTACAGGGCACAGATGCTTTGCAAACCAATCCCTGAGCCTGCACATGGTCTCTCCGATGTAGAGACCACATCGGGAGCAACGGATGGAGAAGGTTTGAAGAACGGTAATGGAAGAAGCAAGTCACGTCAGCAGTGCTGATTTGGAAGCTGGCATGATCCAAATAGATCCAACGTGGGCGAAGGAGCTGGGAGAATGGGATGGGCATGGGATGTGAAGACCCATAGTGAAGGCAGCTATGGGACTCTGTGGCTTTGTAGTGGATGGCAATGGATCGGTTATTCCCCGAAATGGAGACAGGTCAAGGAAAGGAAGGGAAGTGTCAGAAGTGGATGATGTGAAAATTATAGAGGGATGGAAATTGGAGGCAAACTGAGCGAAGTTTTCAAGGTCCTGTCAGGAACATGAAGTGGCACCAAAGCAATCAGTCGTTGATGTTCTGAGAAAAGAGTTATGAGAGAGAGCCAGTGTAAGACTGGAACAAGGACTGTTCCACATACCCCATAAAGAGGCAGGCGTAACTGGGACCCATGCGGGTGCCCATAGGCACTTCACTCCTTTGACTCGGCAGAAGTGAGATGAATTAAAGGAGAAATTGTACAGTGAGACAACACGTTCAGCCAGGCAGAGGAGGGTGGTGGTGGATGGGGAGGTGATAACAAGGCCTGGCGTGTGGGGGTGGGGGTAAGGATATGGGAAAAGGTGCCTCAAGTCTTAAAATTACTGAACTCGATTTTGAGTCCAGAAAGCTGCAGGGTCCCCAGGAGGAAGATGAGATGTTGTTCTTCCAGCTTGCACCGAGCCTCACTGGAGCAGTGCAGCAAGCCTGATGTTGGCCAGGGAACAGGGTGGCGTGTGAAAGTGGCAGGAAACTGGAAGCTCAGGGTCTTTCTTGCGGACAGAACGTAGGTGTCCTGCGAAAGCGGTCATCCAACCTACTCTTCATTTCCCCGATGTACAGGGGACCACATTGTGAGCAGCGAATGCAGTCGGCCAGATTGTGAGAAGAGGCAAAGCGTTGCTTCAACTGGAAGGTGTGATTGGGCCCTTCTATAGGGAGGAGGGAAATGGGCAAATGGTACACCTACAGCGATTGCAGGGGAAGGTGCTGTGGGGGGGGGGGGGGGGGGGTGTGCGCCGGAGCGAAGTGGGGGGAGGGGGGGTTGTTGGGAGTGGAGGAAGAGTGGACCAGGGTGTCCCAGAGGGAATGGTTCCTGTGAAAGGCAGACAAGGGAGGGGAGGGGTATATGGGCCATGCTAAATTGCCTCTTAGTGTTCAGGGATGTGTAGGTTAAGTGCATTACTCAGGGGTATTGTAGAGTAATAGGGTAGGGGAATGGATCTGGATGGGTTACTCTTCAGAGGGTCAGCGTGGATATGTCGGGCCGAAAGACCTGTTCCACACTGTCGGGATTCTATGATTTTGTGTGTCCGATGTAGACTGTATTACTGTGTTATTCTGTCCCTTTATTATAGTTTTTAACTTATTTACCTCGATATAAGTATTCTGGTTATTCAATCGAGTGGCCGTGTGAAATATCAACAGTTGATTCAATTTCAAGTTAGTTCCTCCTCAAATACCACGATCTCCAAAGAGTCAGTTGAGGGTGTGAGTGAGAAGACTTTCTGCTGTAAAGTTTTATTTAAGTCAAAGTTGCATTACTATTTAAGTGATTTATGCTGTAAATAAAGTCGAACAGTGATGTGTATACACCCCCCATGTTACTATTCTATTACTTATTGTGTGTTTTTACATTGATCATACTGACCACTTGATTATCCGGAGTGTTTGATCAATCAGCACACTCCTGGTCTCATACGTCCCGGATAATAAAAGGTTTACTGTATTTTTGACTGACCTATTTTTAAATCGTTCATGCTGTTGTTAAAATTTGAACAGGGTTCCAGATCTGGATATAGAGGCAGCGTGAAAGCCGCTCAGGATTTTTCTGCCAATCAAGATGCAGAAAATCTGTACAACGCGATGAAAGGATTTGGTAAGGAGACTTCCCCTGGGAAAGTCAACTCTTGCACAGCCTTTGCCAGCTGGTCACAGTCATTAGTGAATACAGCCTTATAAAGGGGGACGCAGAGTCCAGTACCAGTCAAATTCCACCATGGCCAGTTGGAATTCTGGTTACAGGATGCAAAAAGTAACCATGAATATGCTGACAACCCAACCCGGTTAACCCATTTTCATAAAGGAAGGAAATCCACCAGACATAGAATTCCTATAATATAGAAACAGGTCATTTGGCCCATCGAGTCCACACCAACCCTCCAAAGAACATCCCACCCAATCCCTGCATGGCTAATCCACTTAGCCAGCAAATCTCTGGACACGATGGGGCAATTTAGCGTGGCCCATCGATCTTTGGACTGTGGGAGGAAACCAGAGCACCCTGGGGAAACCCCACGCAGACACGGAGAGAATGTGCAAACTCCACACAGACAGTCCCCCAAGGGTGGAATCGAACCTGAGTCCGTGGTGCTGTGAGGCAGTAGTGCTAACCACTGAGGCGCTATGCCACCCTACGTAACTGAGATTATCAGGGGCAGCATGGTGGCTAGCACTGTTGCCTCACAGCGCCAGGGACCTGGGTTTGATTCCACCCTTGGGGGACTGTCTATGTGGAGTTTGCACATTCTCCCTGTGTCTGTGTGGGTTTCCGCCCACGGTCCAAAGATGTACAGGTTAGGTGAATAGGCCATGCTAAATTGCCCATAGTGTCCAGGGATGTGTAGGTTAGATGCATTAGTCAGGGGAAAATGTAGGAGAAGAGGGAAATCAGGAGGGCAAGAAGGGGACATGAGATAACTTTGGCAAATAGAATTAAAGAGAATCGAAAAAGATTTTACAAATACATTAAGGACAAAAGGGTAACCAGGGAGAGAATAGGGCCCCTCAAAGATCAGCAAGGCGGCCTTTGTGTGGAGCCACAGAAAATGGGTGAGATACTAAATGAATATTTTGCATCAGTAATTACTGTGGAAAAGGATATGGAAGATATAGACTGTAGGGAAATAGATGGTGACATCTTGCAAAATGTCCAGATTACAGAGGGGGAAGTGCTGGATGTCTTGAAATGGTTAAAAGTGGATAAAGCCCCAGGACCTGATCAGGTATACCCGAGAACTCTGTGGGAAGCGAGAGAAGTGATTGCTGTGCCTCTTGCTGAGATATTTGTATCATCGATAGTCACAGGTGAGGTGAGGAAGACTGGAGGTTGGCAAACGTAGTGCCACTGTTTAAGAAGGGTGGTAAGGACAAGCCAGGGAACTATAGACCAGTGAGCCTGACCTCGGTGGAGGGCAAGTTGTTGGAGGGAATCCTGAGGGACAGGATGTAAATGTATTTGGAAAGGCAAGGACTGATTAAGGATAGTCAACATGGCTTTGTGTGTGGGAAATCATGTCTCACAAACTTGATTGAGTTTTTTGATGAAGTAACAAAGAGGATTGATGAGGGCAGAGCAGTAGACGTGATCTATATGGACTTCAGTAAGGCGTTCAACAAGGTTCCCCATGGGAAACTGATTAACAAGGTTAGATCTCAAGGAATACAGGGAGAACTAGCCATTTGGATACAGAACTGGCTCAAAGGTAGAAGGCAGAGGGTGGTGGTGGAGGGTTGTTTTTCAGACTGGAGGCCTGTGACCAGTGAAGTGCCACAAGGATCGGTGCTGGGTCCACTGCTTTTTGTCATTTACACAAATGACTTGGACGCGAGCAAAAGAGGTACAGTTAGTAAGTTTGGAGATGACACCAAACTTAGAGATGTAGTGGACAGCGAAGAGGGTTACCTCAGATTACAACAGGATCTGGACCAGATGGGCCAATGGGCTGAGAAGTGGCAGGTGGAGTTTAATTCAGATAAATGTGAGGTGCTGCATTTTGGGAAAGCAAATCTTAGCAGGACTTATACACTTAATGGTAAGGTCCTAGGGAGTGTTGCTGAACAAAGAGACCTTGGAGTGCAGGTTCATAGCTTCTTGAAAGTGGAGTCGCAGGTAGATAGGATAGTGAAGAAGGCGTTTGGTATGCTTTCATTTATTGGTCAGAGTATTGAGTACAGGAGTTGGGAGGTCATGTTTTGGCTGTACAGGACATTGGTTAGGCCACTGTTGGAATAATGCGTGCAATTCTGGTCTCCTTCCTATCGGAAAGATGTTGTGAAACTTGAAAGGATTCAGAAGAGATTTAGAAGGATGTTGCCAGGGTTGGAGGATCTGAGCTATAGGGAGAGGCTGAACAGGCTGGGGCTGTTTTCCCTGGAGCGTCGGAGTCTGAGGGGTGACCTTATAGAGGTTTACAAAATTATGAAGGGCATGGATAGGATAAATAGGCAAAGTCTTTTCGCTGGGGTCAGGGAGTCCAGAACGAGAGGGCATAGGTTTAGGGTGAGAGGGGAAAGATATAAAAGAGACCTAAGGGACATCTTTTTCACACAGAGGGTGGTACGTGTAAGGAATGAGCTGCCAGAGGAAGTGGTGGAGGCTGGTACAATTGCAACATTTAAGAGGCATTTGGATGGATATATGAATAGGAAGGGTTTGGAGCGATATGGGCCGGGTGCTATCAGGTGGGACTAGATTGGGTTGGGATATCTGGTCGGCATGGACAGGTTGGACCGAAGGGTCTGTTTCCATGTTGTACATCTCTGTGACTCTATGAGTCTAGATGGGTTACTCTTTGGAGGGTCGGTGTGGACTTGTTGGGCCAAGTGGCCTGTTCCCACATGGTAGGGATTCTGTCCTATTGTAACCCTTGACTCCATCATATACAGTGTGGCTGGCTGTAACCATTCTTTGAAATGGCTGAACCTGGCACTCAGTTCCACAAGATAGGAAGGAGGATGTTGTGTAAGGGCTTTGGGAGCGTGGAGCAACCTTGTGATGATGTCAGGGAACTGCACGTCACTAAAGTAAAAATATCACAGTTTGGGTGGAGTTAAAGCAAGTTCAAACTTTAGATTCTCTGGAAATAAACCTCAATACCCTCTGCGGAAGACACATGAATATTAACACCATGAAGGTAGATTAGTCCTTACCTAATGTAACTGTATAATCAGAGCCTGGTTTATCTCGGATTACCATGTATAGGTATTAGTATTAATGTGTAATAAATGGTATTACTTTGATTTTTAAGCCTGAAGACAGCTGTTAACTTTGCCGTCTCCCCAACCAGTTTATATTAAATCCAAACTCAGGGTGCAGCATCAAACCATACAATAAAAGACAGAGTCATGCCGACTTCTCAGGGCAGCTAGGGATGGACAATAAAAGTTGGCCTTTTCAATGATACCTGTATCCCAGAAATAATTCTACTGAAAGGGGGATGTCCTCATCTGTTGAAATGCTTGTCTTGTAGTATTGTGTGTTTAAGACAGTGCTTTCAATTCTCCACCAGGAGCTCCTTATTGATTGGTTACTAAGAAGCAGAGGGAGTCACTTGACCAACATTTACTGTCCATCGCTAACTGCTTGGTGTTGAGCAGGCCATGTGGTGGAGGGTGGACCTGCAGTGCTGTTAGGGACGGAGTTCTAACCCAGTGGCAGTGAGGGAACATCGATAGACTTCCAAGTCAGAGTGGAAGGGGAACTTGCAGGGGGTGATGTTCCCTTGTATCTGCTGCCCTTGTACAATGAGGTGGTGTCACTGGAACTTCGGTGAGTTGCCACAGCTCACCTTGCAGCTGGTCCACGTTGCTGCCATTGTCTGGAGGGAGTGAATGTTTAAGAGGGTGGATGAGGTGCTGATCAAGCAAGATGCTTTGTCCTGGGTGGGAAAGGCCGTCCTTAATTTTTTTTCTCTCTAGTGTCCTGGTCAGATCTAGAGGAATGTCACAGTTGGCTATGCCATTGTCACCCCCACTCAGTGGTAGATTGATGGCTGGCATTGCACTGATCAAACATGACTTCCGTTTCCATTATTCTTCAGTGCGCTGTGGGTATCACTGGCAAGGCCAACACTTGTTGCCCATCCCTAATTAACCTTGAGCTCAGCTCGTTCTGAGTTGACCACATGGCTGTCGGTCTGGAGTCACATGTAGGCCACACCATGTAAGGATGCCAGATTTCCTTCCCTCAAGGGCATTAGTGAACCGAGAAGGGGTTTTACAACAGACGATGATAGTTTCATGGTCCTAATTGCTGAAAGAGAGTTAACAAACCAGATGTATTAAAATTCCAACAGTTTCTGCAATGGGATTTGAATACATGCTTCTAAAGCATTAGCCTGGGCCTCCAGTTTACTATCCAGTGACAATACCACCATGCCATCATCTCCTCACTGTAGATTAATGAACTTAATAAAGTGCAAGAACTGAACTCCCGTCTTTTTCCCCATTGAATACAGGCAGTGATAAAGAAACCATCATTGACTTACTGACCTCCAAGTCCAATGCACAACGCCAGCAGATCTGTACGAGCTACAAGACCCTCTATGGAAGGGTAACTTACTATTTATGATTTTGTGTGTGTTGAAAGATAATTTACCCTTTTATTTTTCAAACCTCCACTCCAGAAGATAGCTCTCAAAATTGCAAAGGAAGTCTGTACTGGTATAAGTTCCACATTGTCAGCTCTGACCCCATTTCCCTGCCACCTATGAGGTTGCATGTATTTATTTAATTCCTTCAGAAATGTGGTAGATTTAAATTCAATCATTTCTTTTTGAAGGACGTTCCACATTCTAATTATTGCTGGACAAAACCATGTTCCTTCACTTAATGTTCCCCACACTGACTCAGGGCATATTCCCACTTGTTAATGATTCAGCAACAAGTCTGAGGAAACGTATCCCATTTACACTCATCCGTAATTGGAATGCTTCTATCTAGTGTCATCTCTCAATGGTCTGAACGCAGGTATAAACGCAGTAAATGTCTTTTACAATGACTGAAATTTCCTTTTCATACAAGCATCCAGTTAAGAGTAGGCCATTCAGCCCTCTGCTATTCTGTGACATCATGGCTGTTCTGTTTTGGCCCAAACTCTACTTTCCTGATAGCCCTCACTGACCAATCCAGAATTATTTATCTTAATCATCACTACATTCAATGAACTGCCTCCATTGCTGTCTGGGGGAAAAGAATTCCACAGATTCACAACTATCTGAGTGATAAAACAGTCTCTTCACAAAGGGTGGGAGAGGTTTGGAACTCACTTCCATAAATGGCAGTGGATTCAGGACCAGTTGTTAATTTTAAATTGAGGTAGATCAGTTTTTTTCAGCAAAGGTATTAAGGAATAAGGGCCAAAGGGGGGTATATGGAGCTAGGCCACAGATTAGTCAGGATCTCATTGATGGTGGAACAGGCTTGAGGGGCTGAATGGCCTCCTCCTGTTTCCATGTTGCTATGTCTTAGATGGGGAACCACTTATTTTTTAATTGTGTCCCCTTGTTCTAGTCTCCCTCCAAAAGGGGAGACATCCAGTTGGTGTTGACTATGTTAATTCCCCTCTGGAGCTGCAGTGTCACACAGGAATAAAGAATAACATACTTTCAGAGTGTTGGCTCAGGTACAATGATTCTGGATTAGTGGTGCTGGAAGAGCACAGCAATTCAGGCAGCATCCGAGGTTAGGCAAAATCGACGTTTCGGGCAAAAGCCCTTCATCAGGAATAAAGGCAGAGAGCCTGAAGCGTGGAGATAAGCTAGAGGAGGGTGAGGGTGGGGAGAAAGTAGCATAGAGTACAATGGGTGAATGGGGGAGGGGATGAGGGTGATAGGTCAGGGAGGAGGGTGGAGTGGATAGGTGGAAAAGGAGCTAGGCAGGTCGGACAAGTCCGGACAAGTCAAGGGGACAGTGCTGAGCTGGAAGTCTAGAACTAGGGTGAGGTGGGGGAAGGGGAAATGAGGAAGCTGTTGAAGTCCACATTGATGCCCTGGGGTTGAAGTGTTCCGAGGCAGAAGATGAGGCGTTCTTCCTCCAGGCGTCTGGTGGTGAGGGAGCGGTGGTGAAGGAGGCCCAGGACCTGCATGTCCTCGGCAGAGTGGGAGGGGGAGTTGAAATGTTGGGCCACGGGGCGGTTTGGTTGATTGGTGCGGGTGTCTCGGAGATGTTCCCTAAAGCGCTCTGCTAGGAGGCACCCAGTCTCCCCAATGTAGAGGAGACCGCATGGGGAGCAACGGATACAATAAATGATATTAGTGGATTTGCAGGTAAAACTTTGATGGATGTGGAAGGCTCCTTTAGGGCCTTGGATAGAGGTGAGGGAGGAGGTGTGGGCACAGGTTTCACAGTTCCTGCGGTGGCAGGGGAAAGTGCCAGGATGGGAGGGTGGGTCGTAGGGGGGCGTGGACCTGACCAGGTAGTCACGGAGGGAACGGTCTTTGCGGAAGGCGGAGAGGGGTGGGGAGGGAAATATATCCCTGGTGGTGGGGTCTGTTTGGAGGTGGCGGAAATGTCGGCGGATGATTTGGTTTATGCGAAGGTTGGAATCATCCGCCACCACCCTACCAACCTTCGCATAAACCAAATCATCCGCCGACATTTCTGCCACCTCCAAACAGACCCCACCACCAGGGATATATTTCCCTCCCCATCCCTCTCCGCCTTCCGCAAAGACCGTTCCCTCCGTGACTACCTGGTCAGGTCCACGCCCCCCTACGACCCACCCTCCCATCCTGGCACTTTCCCCTGCCACCGCAGGAACTGTAAAACCTGTGCCCACACCTCCTCCCTCACCTCTATCCAAGGCCCTAAAGGAGCCTTCCACATCCATCAAAGTTTTACCTGCAAATCCACTAATATCATTTATTGTATCCGTTGCTCCCGATGCAGTCTCCTCTACATTGGGGAGACTGGGCACCTCCTAGCAGAGCGCTTTAGGGAACATCTCCGAGACACCCGCACCAATCAACCAAATCGCCCCGTGGCCCAACATTTCAACTCCCCCTCCCACTCTGCCGAGGACATGGGAGGTGCTGGGCCTCCTCCACCGCCGCTCCCTCACCACCAGACGCCTGGAGGAAGAACGCCTCATCTTCCGCCTCAGAACACTTTGACCCCAGGGCATCAATGTGGACTTCAACAGCTTCCTCATTTCCCCTTCCCCCACCTCATCCTAGTTTCTAACCTCCAACTCAACACTGTCCCCTTGACTTGTCCGACCTGCCCAGCTCCTTTTCCACCTATCCACTCCACCCTCTCCTCCCTGACCTATCACCTTCATCTCCTCCCCCACTGACCTATTGTACTCTATGCTACTCTATCCCCACCCCCACCCTCCTCTAGCTTATCTCTCCACGCTTCAGGTTCTCTGCCTTTATTCCTGATGAAGGGCTTTTGCCCGAAACGTCGATTTTGCCTGTCCTCGGATGCTGCCTGAATTGCTGTGCTCTTCCAGCACCACTGATCCAGAATCTGGTTTCCAGCATCTGCAGTCATTGTTTTTACCTCAGGTACAATGAGCTGAGTCATTGAATCCCTACAATATGGAAGCAGGTCATTTGGCCATTAACCCTTTGAAGACCATCTCAACCAGACTCACCCCCATAATCCTGCATTTCCCACAGCTAACCCACCCAAGCCTGCACATCCCTGGACACAATGGGCAATCCACCCTAACCTGCACAAGGAAACCCACGCAGACATGGGGAGAATGTGCAAACTCTGCACAGTCACCTGAGGCTGGAATCGAACCTGGATCCCTGGTGCTGTGAGGCAGCAGTGATAACTACTGAGCCACCATGTCACCCAAAATGGGGGCAGGGGAATAAGGCCAAATGGATTGCTGTCTCAGAGCAACAGTACAGATGTGATGGGCTGAATGGTCAGAGGGCAGAGGAACAGGACAAAATGGAGATTTGTTTTCCAAGGGAAGGCACAACATACCATGGGTTAAAAGGGATAATTTTAAATAAAATTCATAACCCTCCCAGTGCAGCTTGACAAACAGTTTGAGCTGGCTCCATGCATCGGGTGTCTCAGTTGTAATTTTCAAAAATTAGGGGTTTTCAACCCTCACAGTTTGCAAGACAGTTCACCTACTGCAGTGAACTCTGTCATTTTAAAAATAACCAGGTTCCTGGATAGTGTTTTAAGGGTGTTAACACTGCATTAGCTCATATGCTAAAATTAGACACAAACACAATTACACCCTTTTCATAACCAGACTGTTCGGGGCAAGAGACTTTGAACTTTGGACTGAGCAAGGATAGAGAGAAAGTCCACCTGGGAGCTCTGGAGTAAGGCAAAATAATGTGGGTGCTGGGAATCTGAGACAAACTCGGCAGGTCTGGCAGCATCGGTGGAGAGAGAAACAGTTAATGTTTTTGAGTCCAGTGTAACTATACTTCTCCTGCATTTCTCCAGCAGTCTCTGTTTCTGTCTGTATTTGAAGACACTTGAAAATATCGCAGATTGTAGATTCAAATAAAGAGGCAGAGATGGTCTGGGTTAACTTACCAAGAGCAGCCGGATGGGAAAGGGTAATGGGAGTATTACAGTTGGTCATGGAGTTGGCACAGACAGGAGGATCATCCAGATCAACCTTGACCCTAACCTGACCCTGACCTTAAACCTGCTCCTACCCCTAACCTGACCCTGACTCTAACTCTGACCCTAACCATAACCATGACCCTGACCTTAACCCTAACCCTGACCCTAACCATGACCCTGACCCTAACCCTAACCTGACCCTAACCATAACCATGACCCTGACCCTAATCCTAACCTGACCCTGACCTTAACTCTGACCCTAACTCTAACTCTGACCCTAACTCTAACTCTGACCCTAACCCTAACCTGACCCTGGGTCTAACTCTGACCCTAACCCTGACCCTGACCATGACCTTAACCCTGACATTAAGCCTAACCCTAACCTTAACCCCAACTCTAACCCTAACCTTAACCCTTATCTGAAATGTGAACATAACAACCTGAGCTTAAAACTCTAAACTTAGCCCCAATACTTACCTTAGCCTTAACTCTAACCGTAATGCTAATCCTGATGTCAATTCTAACCTTGACCCTAACCCTGATCCTATTCTTAACCCAAACCTTAACTCTATCCTGTACTCCAACTTTAACCCTGACCTTAACTCTAACCCTAATGGGGGTGGTGTATAACCTGGATTTGTAGAGCGTTGAAGGTGAGAGATTAACAATTGGCTGAAACAATCAAAAGGGCAGTTTGGTTTGTCTGGACAGAAGGACAAAGGGGTGAGCTTTAAAACGAGAGCTGGATGGTTCCGAACCAATACCAGGAAACATGTCTCCATGTGTAACCCCCCCTCCCGGCACCCAGCTCGAACAGAAGCCATTGTGACTGGAGAGTAAATTAAACTGGATACACGTCTGTTTGGTATGGTTACTGAACCGTGATGGGCAGATCGAGGTGGGACACAGATCAGGTCATATGATGCTAATGCTCTCATGACACACTTCGGGAGCCTGTTTATTTTTAAAATGATACCTGTTTAATCGTTATAGCATGCTGGTTGGTGAACCGTCTTGTAAGTTCAAGTCCCAGGCTGAATAACGAAACAGGCTTGAGGTGATCACAAAAAACATCTATGCAGTACTTCTTAAAGAAAATGACGAGATTTCTGTGTCACAGGATCTGATTGATGACCTGAAGTATGAACTGACGGGAAAATTTGAGAGACTGATCATTGGCCTCATGAGACCTCCCGCAGTCTACGATGCCAAAGAGCTGAGAGACGCGATCAAGGTAAAGGTGTATTTGCATGTTTCTAGATACACTCCCAGGATGACCTAGTGAAAGGCTCCTGCAGATAAGACAGTACAGTATTGTCAGGGACACAGTACTGAGGGAGTGCTGCATTGTTGGAGATGCAGCACTAAGAGAGCATTGCATTGTCAGTGGAACAATACGGAGTGCCTAAGGTAAGCTGAAAATGTGTTGCTGGAAAAGCGCAGCAGGTCAGGCAGCATCCAAGAAGCAGGAGAATCGATGTTTCGGGCATGAGCCTTTCTTCATGATTCCTGAAGAAGGGCTCATGCCCGAAATGTCGATTCTCCTGCTCCTTGGATGCTGCCTAACCTGCTGCGCTTTTCCAGCAACACATTTACAGCTCTGATCTCCAGCATCTGCAGTCCTCACTTTCTTCTGGGAGTGCCTTAGGTACCATGGCTAATATCCAGTGATGATTAAGACGCATCTTTCCAGTATCCCAGGGCCAACATCCATCCCACAACCAACATCATTGAAAGGAAAAGAAGATTGTCTGGTCATTTTGTCACATTTCCATTTGTGGGGGATCTTGCTGTGTGCAGGTCACCTGGGCTACAGTTCCCACTCTGCAACAGTAACTTGACTTTCAAAAGTGCTTCATTTACTGTCAAGTGTCATGGGTCATCCTGAGGCTGCAAAAGGCGCTACAGAAATGTAATCCGTTTCATTTCAAAAGGGAAAATAATTTGAAGTCATTTATAACTCACGCCTTGTCAGAATCAAGTTGCTATGGCAATGGAGCAGTGATCAAATTGATCATGGGAGAGTTTTGCCAACTTCCTGCTGACAGAGACGGAGGTGATGGAGTCCAGAGTGTGGCGCTGGAAAAGCACAGCAGGTCAGGCAGCATCCGAGGAGCAGGAGAATCAACGTTTCAGGCATAAGTCCTTCATCAGGAATCAGGCGATAGGGTTAGGGTTTGGGTTAGGGTTGTGCCTGGCCTGCTGTGCTTTTCCAGCACCACACTCTTGACTTTGATCTCCAGCATCTGCAGTCCTCACTTTCCCCTTCACTGCGTTGTAGCCCAGAGTAAGAGGCAATGCTGTCAGTTCATCTTCCACTGTTTCAATTCAGGAGGTAAAATTTAATGAATTTGACAGCTGCCTAGCTGTCGGAAGAGAACTTGTATAATTAAAACCCAATTGATTCTCTGATTTTATTTTGGTAACGATACAAAGGAAGAAATTCTATTACGAAACAGTCACAGGACGTCCAAAACCACTTCATTTTTTTGTGCATCCTTCATGAATTGTGGATGTCACTGGCAAGACCTACGCCTAATTGCCCTGGCAAAGGTTAGCTGCCTTTGTGAAACGCCACAATCCATGTGCTGTAGCTACACCCACAATGCCCTGAGGGAGGGAATTCTGGGATTTTTACCCAGCGACAGTGAAGGAATGGCGATATATTTCCGAGTCAGGATAGTGAGTGGCTTGGAGGGGAACTTGCAAGTGGTGGCATTCCCATGTATCTGCTGCCCTTGTCCTTCCAGGTGGTCAAGGTCATGGGTTTTGCAAAGTGATGCCACTTTGGTGAGTTGCTGCACTGCGCCTTGTTGATGGTATACCCTGTTGAGACTGAGCGCTGGTGGTGGTGAAGGGGGTGGATGTTGAAGATGGTAGATGGGGTGCCCAAGACAGTGAGCTGCTTTGTCATGACTGGTTTCAAGCTTCTTGAGTCTTGCTGGAGCTGCACCCATCCAGGCAAGTTGGAAGTTCTTGAACTTTCACCCAGTGAGAGTGAAGGATCGCTGATATATTCCCAAGTCAGGATGGTGAGTTGCTTGGAGGGTGGTGTTCCCATGTGTCTACCCACCTTGCACTTCTAGAGGATAAAAGGTTTGGAAGGTGCTGTCGAAGGTGCTTTGGTGAATTTCTGCACTGCATCTTAAAAATAGCACACAGTGCTGTGACTGAGCGTTGGTGCTGGAGGGGGGAGTGAAATCGGATGTGGTGCCAGCCAAACTGTCTGGCTACTTCCTGGATGATGTGGAGCTCTTTAACTAACTCCAGAGAGTCAGAGACTCAAACACCTCACCCAGGCTGAGCCTACGTGTTGTACAGGGACAGTGTTGGCACGCTGGAGGAACCATCGCTTGAGTGAGTGGTTAAACTGAGGGCCCCATCGACCCTCTGTGGTGAGGGTAAAAGAAATCCCCGTGGCACTATTTAGGAGAACAAGGGGGGTTTCAGGGACGGAACCTGGAATCTGTGCGGTGCGTGCGGCTGAGACATTGGCTGGATAAAGTTCACACATCCCCAATTTGATTGTGTCTCTTTTCCCCTGGGCAGGGACTAGGCACAGACGAGAAAGCCTTGATTGAAATCCTTGCCTCCAGAAACAACAAGCAAATCCATGAGCTCACCGCAGCTTACAAAGAAGGTAGAGTTAATACTTGATGTAAACGTGACCTCATTGCACCAACATCTAGCCATCTATCACCACCATGGCTCCACACTCACAATGACTCCCAGAGAAACTAGGCTTCAATTGTATAATTCTCAGGTATGTTTGCATCTGTAATGTCCTCCACACCTACAACCCTTTGGAGGTCATAGAGTCATACAACACAGAAACAGACCCTTCGGTCCAACCAGTCCATGCTGACTATGGGTTTCCAAACTAAACTAATCCCACTGCCTGCACTTGGACCATATCCCTCCAAACATTTCTTATTCATGTGCTTATAAAATGATAAAAATCTTAAACTACGAAATGTAATGACTGTAAGAGATCTAGGAGTAAATCAAGAATTAAGCCTGACTCTCAGGAGCAGCTGTGACACCCGTGCTACTCTCAGTCCATCATTTTGGTATCTGCGCTAATCTGATTTTGGTCTCTTGTACATCCCCAATTCACAACAGTGACCGTGCCTTCCAATAAACTTGAAATTCCACCTCTTGTTGCAACTTTCCGCCTCACGATCCTTCTCTCCTTCTTTAAGATGTTCCTGAAACCTGGCTCTGTGACCAGTGAATGGGCCGTCTGCCTAAATCGTGTCTCATGTAGCTCTGTGATGAATTTTGTTTGATTACACTTTTATGGAATGCCTTGAGATGTTTCTGTGTGCCAAAGACACTATATAAATGCAGGTGGTTGCAGCTGATTAAACAACACCTCTCTCCTCCGGCTGGGTACAATTTCTTGGATGATGGCCCCCCTCCAAATTCACCCTATCCATGTCCCTCATGATTTTATAAATGTCTATAAGGTCACCCTCAATCTCCTATGCTCCAGTGAAAAAAGTCCCATCCTATTCAGCCTATTTTTATAACTCAAACCTTCCATTCCTGATAAATTTTTTTTAACCCTCTCCAATTTAACAATGTCCTTCCTATAATGAGGTGATCTGAACTACACACAGCACTCCATAAGAGGCCTCACCAATGTCTGGTACAAACGCAACATGACATCCCAACGTCTACACTCGAAGGTCTGGGCAGTGAAGGCAAGCATGCTAAAAGCTTTCTTCACACCCTGTCAAACTGTGACGCAAATTTCAAAGAATTAAGTACCTGACCCCCCTTGGTCTCTCTGTTCAACAACACTACCCAGGGCCCGGTATTTATGGTGTAAGGCCTGTAGTTGTTTGTTTTACCAAAATGCAATACTTCACGTTTATCCAAATTAAACTCCACCTGCCACTCCTCAGCCCTGACGTCTGTGTGTGTCATGTTTTACTCTGTAAATGTATGTTGAGTAGGATGCATTGACCAAATGGCTGTCTCGAATGTAATATGTTCTTGTCACCCTCATGGTAAAGACATTTTTGTTCTGAATTCCTAATTGGGATTCTTTGTGACTATCTGATATATCTGGCCACTAGTTTGAAATAGGAATATGTAACCTACCAAACTGATAGTATCTTGCTTACAGCTAATGGGATTTATTATCCTGGTGTTCCTTACAGTGTATGAGTCTGATGTGGAAACAGACGTTGTTGGAGACACATCGGGACATTTTAAGAAGATGCTAGTGGTGCTTCTGCAGGTAAAAGCTACACCGAAGAAGAAGGATTTCAATTACACATTGGTTTGTGTGAACCTGGAAACAGGAAGAGACCATTCTGTCCTTCAGCCCTATTCTGTCATTCATTGAGGTTATGGTCGATCTGTGCTTAACTCTGTCCCCTCACCCTGGTTTCAGGTCCCTTATCTAGCGAGGTTTTATCAACCTTGGTACAGGTTTGGAACTCTCTTCCACAAACAGCAGTGGATGTTGGATCAGTTGTTAATTTTACATCCAAGGGAGAGAACTCTTTGTTAAGTAATGGCATTAAGGAATATGGGACGAAGGGGGGTATATGGAGTTAGGCCACAGATTAGGCCAGGATCTTACTGAATGGTGGGACAGGCTTGAGGGGCTGAATGGCCTACTCCTGTTCCTAAACTTACACATCAAGCGGCTTCTGTTTTTTTTGGTGCGAATGTGTTCCTCATTTTTTACCCTATGGAGAAACCACTCTATCAATTCCTTTCAAAAAGTTGAAAATCCCAATCGAAATATCCCTCAATCTCGAACGTTCCAGGTTTTGTGAATATCTGCTCCGTGTTCCCACATTTTGGAGAGACTCTCTAACCTGAGGAAACAGCCTCTCCACCTCTAACCTCTCATCCTCTCGAGCTATGAGAGACACCACAACGCAGACCATTCCCCAGCGACTGTCCCCCGATGTTTGATGTGTGAGGAGAGACAGTGAGTGGCGGAAGGTCATTCCACCTGAACAGCATCCCAATCACAAAGTAAAATGCAACGGATGCTGCAAATCTGAAATAAAAACAGTAAGTTGTAGAGAGATCCGAGCAGGTCTGGCAGCACTCTTCTGAAGAGTCAGACTGGATTCGAAATGTGATCCCTATTTTTCTCTCTCCACAGACGATGCCAGACCTGCTGAGTTTATCCAGCATTCTCAGTTTTATTACAGATCACTCAGATCCTGTGTCACTATACATGGACATCACTAACAGAGAAACATAGAAACTAGGAGAAGGAAGAGGCCATTCGGCCCTTTGAGCCTTCTCTGCCATTCAATAGGATCATGAAGATCATCCAACGCAGTCCCCTGTTCCTGCTTTCTCCCCATTCCCTTTGATCCCTTTATCCCTAGAAATTATATCTAACTCCTTGTTGAAAACATTCAATGTTTTGGCCTCAACTATATTCCGTGGCAGAGAATCCCACAGGCTCCCCACTCTCTGGGTGAAGACATTTCTCCTCAGCTCAGTCCGAAATGGTTTACCCTGTATCCTTAGACTGTGACCCCTGGTTCAGGACCCCCTGGTTATTGGGAACATCCTCCTTGTCATGTCCTAATCGAACTTCAGAGGGTTTTGTGAACTTTCCCCCTCATTTTACCTAACTCCAGTGAACATAATCTGAACCAATCCAGTCTGTCTTCATACGTCAGCCCTGCCACCCCAGGAATCTGTCTGGGAAACCCTCAGTGCACTCCCTTTGTTGCCGCCAGAATATCCTTCCTTAGATAAGGAGATGGAAATTGCACACAATACTTAATAGTTCTTGGTGCTAAAAGGATCAAAGGGAATGGGGAGAAAGCAAGAATGGGGACTGAGTTGGATGATCAGCCAAGATCGTATTCAATGGCGGAGCAGACTCGAAGGGCCGAATGGCCTACTGCTGTTCCTAGTTTCTGTGTCTCTGTGACTTAGTGCCACTCCTACTCTTCTCCTGTTAAAGCAGCTCTCTCCCAATCTCCCATTCATTAATTGTTTATACATACATCACCATAAAAGTATTAAACATTAAGATCCAGAGACAAAGTACAGCATGCATCTATCTGCAATATACAATAGAGGAACTATACCTTTTTTTTTCCCTCATCCAACCTTTGTGTTTCGTCTCGGTTAATTACCCTGTCCTCAGATCATCAACCCTCCCAAAAAACACTGGAAACAATTTCTCATTGTTTAATTTATCAAAAACTCTTAATGACTTTAAACAGCTCGATCAACTCTCCCCGAACTTGCTTGACTTAAAAGAGAGCGATCCTAGTTACGGAACCGACTCACCACAGCCCAGTTCCATTTGCACTAAACCTCCTTGGACCCTGGTCTAAGACCTTGATGTCCTTCTGAAAGAGTCCAGAATGTGGAAATAATTCTCATGCCCAGCAAACCCCCCCCCCACCCCCCACCCCCCCACTCCCCCCCCCCCCCCCCCCCCCCACCCCAGTGTGATATTCTGTGGACCGGGTGAAGTAAAACTGAATTCATCCTGCACAGGCAGATACCTCTGTCCTTCCTCCATTTTCCACCCATTGTGACTGATGAATGTTCATTGGGAAATGAGTTGAAAGTACAGGTCTAATTGGACAGCAGGAAGGGCCTCCTGCTTTCCCAGCCCAGCAAATAAAACCTCAAGTGGCATTCCTCTTTGGTTATTCGATTCCTTGTTTTTCTAGGGGACCAGGGAAGCAGACGATGTAGTGAGTGAGGATCTCGTGGCTCAGGATGCAAAGGTAGGTGCAGTCCGTGGGCTTGGATCACCAAACTGAGCCTTCGCTCATCTCCCCAGCACCGACCATGCCCACGTGATTCTCAGTGTTTGGGCCCAGTGCGAGACCAGGCTGCATTGCTGATGTAGGCCCAATGGGGACACACAGGGAGTGGTGGCAGAGTCGGGTTTGGGCCAGTCCGGTACCTGGAGGCATTGGTGACATCTGCTTTGGCGAGGTCTGGCGAGGACTCATAGTGGCGAGGGTGTTGGCGTGGGCGACCTATCCGGGGGCGGGGGATATGGCGAGGGGAAATTGTGCCTGACCACTAGGCCCAAGGCCTCATAATGGTGCACTTAATAAGAAGGACTATAAAGGAGAAAGTGAAGTCTACAGATGCTGGAGATCAGAGCTGAGAGTGTGGTGCTGGAAAAGCACATCAGATCAGGCAGCATCCAAGGAGCAGGAGAATTGACGTTTTGGGCAAAAGCCCTTCATCAGTTGAACACTTCTTACCTTTATTTCTTTATTCTTCTGCCTTTTGGCTTTGTTTTCTTTGTTTTAAGATAGACAGTGGCGACACCATATAACAGTTTTCACTATATATTGTAACAAGAAACATGTGATAAATAAATTAAATCTAAACGGTGATGGCTGTAGTTAAGGCCTGAAGTTTGTGGGGGAGGTGGTTCAGGGAGTGATGGCATAGTCGTGTCATCTCTGAACTGGTAATTGAGGCAATGGTTATGAAGGTCTGGGTTCAAATCCCAGTGTGGAGGAATTTTAATTCCAGATATTTTTAAAATCAACATCTAAGGATAACTGTGAAATCATTGTAAAATCCCATCGGGTTACCCCTGAGGAAAGGAAATCTCTCGTTCTTACCTGGTCTGGCCTGCATGTGTCTCCAAACCCACTGCAATGCGGCTAACTCTTCATTGCCTTCTGAAATGGCCCCAGCAATCCCCTCCCGTTGTAGCAAACCATTGAAAAGGACACCGGGACGGTAGGACACACTCAAGAGGGAGTTGCCCTGGAGCCCTCAGCATTGACCCTCATGAAGTCTCATAGCATCACGTCAAATATCGGCAAGGAAATTTCCAGCATGACCCACTCCAGGTGCTCCGGTTCCCTCCCACAGTCCAAAGATGTGCAGGTTAGGTGGATTGGCTGTGGGAAATAACCCCATAGCGTCCAGGTGTGTGCAGGTTAGATAGATTAGCCATGGGAAATGCAGGGTTATAGGGATAGGGTAGGGGTTTGGGTCTGGGTGGGATGCTCTGTGAAGGGTCAGTGTGTTCTCGACGGGCCGAACGGCCTGTTTACACACTGTAGGGATTCTATGATTCTCTGATAAAGCATTGGGAAATATGCAGGAAAAAGGAAGTGGAACTGAAATATAAATCCGACTCCGAACTGATAGAATGGTGAAGCATAACTGAGGGGCTGAATGGTCTCTTCCCATTTATTCCTAATGTTCCCCTGTTTCTGTTCCACAGGAGCTGTATGAAGCTGGAGAGTTACAGTGGGGAACTACAGAGAGTTCGTTCATTACTATCCTCGGAAACCGGAGCTATTGTCACCTTCAGTTGGGTACAGTGACTGAATGATTGAGTGGTTGATAAATAGCTCCTGATCTATCAATATCCCAGTGTATTAAACACTAACACCCATTCATGCCCCAAACTTCCTCAGCCCATTGGCTGAATCGGTTCCTCCATGTTAGAGCCATTTATCTCACAGCTTTCCATTGATGCTGGCCCCTAGCTACTACAGACAAGACCACCTCAAACAGAACAATCAGTGCCCCCTGCTGGACAGGTGGCCCCACTGACTTTCACACTGTCACCCCTGTGTCCAAGTGGACGCAAGTGTATACGTGTGTGTCTGAGCATACAGTGACCATTGTGAGAACACAGAAGCGTGTGTGTGTGTGGTCTGTGACTATGTATATGTGTGTTCCTGTCTATGTGAGAGAGAATGTGTGCCTATACTGTGTTAAAAATCACACAACACCAGGTTATAGTCCAACAGATTTATTTGGAAGCAGTAGTTTTTCGAGTGTTGTGCACCTCCAAATCGTGTATATTGTGTGTGTGTGCATGTATGTTTGTATATGTGTACCTGTGTGTTAAATGCCTCTCTATGGGAGAGAATGAGAGTGTGTGTATGTGTGTATCTGTGAGAATGTGTGTTAATGTGTGTGTGTGTGCCCGTGAGAGAGAATGTGTGGGTGAATTTAATCACGTCACTGATCTCACTACTTGCTATGTTCCTCAGTTTTCGATGAGTATCAGAAGATCGCTGGGAAGGAGATTGAAGAGAGTTTGAGGGGTGAACTCTCGGGTGACTTTGAGAAGCTGATGCTTGCTGTGGGTAAGAGTTAATGTGCTTCCTGAGTGCTGGAGGTTAAAAAGCCTGGTTTCCTAGCTAATTGAGGGCATGCAACCTGTATGCTAATGTTGTCAAGCTGGGGTTGGTTAAGTGAAATAGGAAATTAGGTGAAGGGGTGGTGCCATGGCAGACATTTGAGGAGATATTTCCAACATTTGGTGCAGGAGAAGTAAGACTCAAGGAGAATTTATATTGAACAGAATATAAAAACCATTAAAGAATTATTTTTTTAAAAAAGATGGACATAAGAGTATGAGAGATAGCTAGAAATATAAAAGATGACAACAAGAAATTCTACAGGTCTTTAAAATGGAAAAAGGAAACTAAAGTGAACATTGGTTCTCCAGGGAGAGAGTCTGGCAATTAATAATACAAAATAAAGAAATGGCCAATGCATTGACATTTCATGTCTGACTTCACTCTAAAACAAATAAATAACATTGCAGAAATAAATAATAGTGTAGTAGCACGGAATATAAACATTGTTAAATGGGAGACTAGATTTGGAAGCTTTTTGTCCTGCACTCATCAGAACGAGAAGGCAAGAAAAAAGACACTGTTTTATACAAGATGAGAAGAAGCTGCTGATTGGTCAGGCCATCACTGCCACAGAGATGTTGTGAGAGCAGTTAACTGTCAATCTTAATTGTTAGACCGGGCAGGTCGATTCTGCTGAGAGACTGTTAAGGTGCAGTGGTAGTGTCTCTACCTCTGAACCAGGACACCTGGGTGCAAGTGCCACCTGCTCCAGAGGTGCGTAATAACATCTCTGAACAGGTCGATTGGAAAGTATCTACAGCAACTGCTGAGGGAAAGTAAAACTGGTTTTCTACAGGCTTCAAGTGGCCTTTATCGCAAAGCGCAGGGAGAGAGCTGGTGGTTGGTCTGTCCTGAATCACTCAGCCACCTGATCACATAGTTGAGGACTTCTATCATCAATAACTGGCCACTTGCGCTCAAACCAATTTTTGTTGCCAACTAGAGCTCATTTGTACAAGATCCCCTTAGTTCCAGTTTATCTGCAAACTAAACTTCCATTACTGCTTGAACAAGCAGCTGTCCCAATGATGCCTGCCATGAGGGTCAACTTACTTGCTTTTCAAAATATTCAGCAATCCTTACAAAACACTGGTTTTAAACGTCATAATTTGTAAGTGCCGGTGTTGGACTGGGGTGGACAAAGTTAAAAATCACACAACACCAGGTTATAGTCCAACAGGTTTAATTGGAGGCACTTGCTTTCGGAGCACTGCTCCTTCGTCAGACAACCACCTGATGAAGGAGCGACGCACCGAAAGTTAGTGCCTCCAAATAAACCTGTTAGACTATAACCTGGTGTTGTGTGATTTTTAACTTGGTTTTAAAATAACATAGAACTGTACAGCAAGGAATAGGCCCTTCGGCTACGATGTTGTGCCAAACATGATACCAAATTAAACTAATCCCTTCTACCTACCCTTGGTCCATGTCCCTCCATTCCTTGCATATCCACGTGCTTATCTAACAGTCTCTTAACCTCCCCATCGTACCTGCTTCCACCACCATCCCCTGGCAGCACGTTCCACACTCCTACCACTCTCTGTGTAAAAACACACCTGTCCCTCACATCTCCTTTAAACTTTCCTCCTCTCACCTCAAATGCATGGCCCCCTAGTTCGAGACATTCCAACTCTGGGAAGAAGATTCTGACCATCAATCCCATCTATGCGTCACATAATTTTATAGACTTCTGTCAAGTTTCCCCTCAGCCTCTGCCGCTCCAGAGAAAACTACCTGAGGTTTTCCAGCCTCTCCGTACAGCACATACCCTGTAATCCAGGCAGCATCCCGGTAACCCTCTCCTGCACTCTCTCTACAGCCTCCCCATCCTTCCTGTGATGTGGCAATCAGACCCGAACACAGTGCTCTAAGTGTGGCCGAGCCAAAGTTTTATAAAGCTTGTTAGCATGCTTCACAAAGGGTTCTTTCTCATTTCAGCCCATAATTTTACAAAGCGCGAAAATAAGAAGATCTGGTCCTTTTCATTACAAATTCCCTTTTCTTCCTACATAAAACTGTTTCAGTGGCACCGTCAATGCCCAAATGAATGGCATTGCCATGATCTAGCTAACGCCTTTGTTGGTTGGCATGAGAGGTTTATCCTTGATAGAAAGATCACTAGCCTGCTAACCCTTCACCTACACCGATCCATTGTCCCCCCACCCCCCCCACCAAGAACCCTGGCTGACCCCATTTGATTCTCATTCAGCCCAACAAGTCCAAACCAACCCTCCGAAGAGTAACCCACCCAGCCCCATTCCCCTACCCTACATTTACCCCTGACTAATGCACCTAACACCACGGGCAATTTAGCATGGCCAATCCACCTAAGCTGCACATCTTTGGATTGTGGGAGGAAACGGGAGTACTTGGAGGAAGCCCACGCAGACACGGGGAGAATGTGCAAACTCCACACAGACAGTCGCCCGAGGTGGGAATCAAACCCAGGTCCCAGGCACTGTGAGGCAGTAGTGCTAACCACTGAGCCACCAGGCCACCTCAGAAAGCCTGTACCTGTCCTGTACACATGACTCAACACCGTACAAGACCTGGAAATGTACACGTTTCCTTGTGAGCTTGTACCACACAATTATCACAAAGTTCCAGTGTCACCAATCACTGCCTTTAATGGCTTCAGTTGGTTGGCAAGATACAATGAACGGAGTGCCACAGGCATTAGCGCTAAGGCCTCACTTATTCCCGTATCATTGGCTTGGAGGAAAGGATCCGAATGTTTGGCGCTGGATTTTCCGGGGAGGCAAAGCTGAGTGGGAGAGTGAGTTGCAATGAGGACGGAGAATAAGAAACCTGGACAGGTTGTGTGAAGGGACAAAAGATGGAGAAAGTGGAGAATATTCTGGGAAAATGTGAACTTGTCAACGTTGTCAGGAAGAGTACAAGAACAATATTATTGAAAAGGATCGAGATTTCGGAATTCTGTAGAACAGAGGGATCTGGGTGTACTGGTCCATGGGTTACATAATGTTAGTCTGTAGGTATAGCAAGTGATTCAGAGGTTAAATGGAATGTTGGGATTTCATACAACGGAGTGGAATTCAAAGGTTATGCAATCGTTGTACATGACATTTGGTGAGAGCACACCTTCTTGAAACATACAAGATCCTTACAACTAGGGTGGAGTCACAGGGAGACAGGGTGGTAAAGAAGATGTTTGGCACATTTACTTTCATTGGGCAGTGCCAGGAGTTGGGAGGTGATGTTGTACAGGACATTGGTTAGACCACTTTTAGAATACTGTGTTCAATTCTGGTGTCTCTGTTCGAGTAAGGATATTGATAAACTTGAGAGGTGCAGAAAAGATTTACAAGGATGTTGCCAGGGTTGAAGGGTTTGAGCTGCAGGGAGAGGCTGAATAGGCTGGGACTGTTTTCCCTAGAGCGTTGGAGGTTGAGGGAAGACCTTATAGAAGTTTATAAAATCAAGAGGGGCATGGATAGGGTGAATAGTCAAGATCTTTTCCCCAGGGTGGGGGAGTCCAGAACTAGAGGGCATAGGTTTAAGATGAGAGGGGAAAGATTTAAAAGGGACCTAATGGGGCAACTCTTTCACACAGAGGGTGGTGTGTGTATGGAATGAGCTGCCAGAGGAAGTGGTGGAGGCTGGTACATTTGAGTTGGACTGAAGGGTTTGTTTCCATGCTGTGTATCTCTATGACTCTATGGCTGTATGAGACAGTTTAAAAATAAGGAGTCTCCCACCTCAAATGGAGATGATGGGAATGAGTCTTCTGTCAGTGGGTCGTTAGTCTGTGGAATTCCACTTGGTAGTGGAGCATGGGGCATTGAATATTTTTAAGATGGAGTTGGATTCTTGATGAAAATGGGAATGATGAAGCAGGATTGAGGGCTGAATGGCCAGTGCTGACTCCTAATCTGTATGTCCAGAGATAGTGAGTGTGAAGATGCTGCTCAATTCTCAATCAGCAATTCAGTGATCCTCCAGGCAGGCAGTTCGAGTACAGGAGCAGGGATGTTTTGCTGCAACTGTACGGGGGACTTGGTGAGACCAGACCTGGAGAACTGTGTGCAGTTTAGTCTCCTTGTCTGAGGAAGGGTGTTCTGGTGATGGAGGGAGTGCAATGAAGACTGATTCCTGGGATGGCCGGACTGATGTAGTTAGGACTATATTCAGTTTAGGAGAATTTTTGATTTAATTTATTACTGTCACATGTACAATGAAAAGTTTTGTATGCAGCAAGGTTAGATCATACCACACAAAGTGCATCAAGGTAATAAAGCAAAGCGAGGAATACAATGTTACGACTGTGGAGAAGGTGCACAAAGAGAGAGATCGATATTAAATGTAGAATTTGAGAGGTCCAAAGAGTGAGGGGTGATCTTGTAGAAATCTATAAAATTCTAACAGGATTAGACAGGACAGATACAGGAGGATGGTCCTGATGATTGGTCAGCCCAGAACCCGGAGTGGGGGAGGGGGGTAGGTGAAGGGGTGATTACAGTCTAAGGATACAGGGTAGGCCTTTTACGATTGAGCTGAGGAGAAATGTCTTCACCCAGAAAAAGGGAAGCCTGTGGAATTCTCTGGTTAAGGCCAAAACGTTGAATGTTTTCAAGGAGGAGTTAGATACTGTTCTTAACGCTAAAGCGACCAAAGGGAATGGGGAGAAAGCGAGAACAGGGGACTGAGTTCAGCCATGATCCTATTGAATGGCAGAGCAGGCTCGAAGGGCCGAATGGCCTCCTCTTGCTCCTATCTTGCAGATTCTTAGCACAACATTTAACTCCTTTCACAAGGTGGTGTCTGGGCTACACCAGTGTTTCTGGTTAACAACCCTGTCTTGGCCACATTGAAGGATCTACTGCTCAAGGAGAAAACCAGTGACTTACACCCGGACAGAATTATTGCTGTTTCAGCTGAGCGTCCCAGTCTAGTTGTACAAGTGATATTGGGGAGTTGGGATTTACTCAATAATCGCAGCACTAGCCCTTGTAAAACACTCCGCACTGTGAAACCCTGACCTCCTTATCCTGTCTACCTGGTTAATCACTGGGATTATCGTCATGTTATTCCATCACGGCCCCCAGTTCAACTGAAATATAGTTTAATGAGCCTTCCCCATTGGGTAGAATTCTCTATTAACTTGTGCCTTTTTGCTTTTTGAATTCCGCAGTCCGATGTGCCAGAAATACCCAGGAATATTTCGCTTCCAGACTATACAAGGCGATGAAGGTAAAGCAGCCAAGGTCTACCACATTTGAACATAAGCAATAGGAGTAGGGGAAGGCCATTCAGCCCCTTGAACCGTGCTGCACCGGCCAATAAAACCCTGGCTGATCTTTGACGTTAACCCCCACACCCCTCTGCACTGTTGAAAATTCCTCAGCATTTCCCAGAATAATCCCATCCTTCAGAATGTGCTTCTGAAGAGCAGATCCTTTAGTTATGTTGCAAATGTCCCAGTGTAATGAAAGACTTCAGGAACTTCCCAAATCAGTTTTCCAAGGTCTGTGGCTGACAGTGACTAGGGCAGGATTTATTGTCCGTCTCTAATTGCCTGGGAGCAGGAGGTGATGGTGACCTGTCTTCCTAAACCCTTCCAGTCCACATCTTGAATAATAATGTTCTCTGGGTTCAACTGAATGACTTGCTGGGGAGTCACATCTCGGCCTCCCAGGTTAAGGACAGTAGACATTGTTCTCTTGAGGGAGGGTAGTGAATCATACAGGTTTTTACAGCTATCCTACAGTTTCTTTGTCTATTTATCCTATCCAAGCCCCTCATGATTTTATAAACCTCTTTAAGGTCACCCCTCAGCCTCCAACGCTCCAGGGAAAACAGCCCCAGCCTGTTCAGCCTCTCCCTATAGCTCAGATCCTCCAACCCTGGCAACATCCTTGTAAATCTTTTCTGAACCCTTTCAAGTTTCACAACATCTTTCCGATAGGAAGGAGACCAGAATTGCACGCAATATTCCAAAAGCGGCCTAACCAATATCCTGTACAGCTGCAACATGACCTCCCAACTCCTGTACTCAATACTCTGACCAATAAAGGAAAGCATACCAAACACCATCTTCACTCTCCTATCTACCTGTGACTCCACTTTCAAGATGCTATGAACCTGCACTCCAAGGTCTCTTTGTTCAGCAACACTCCCTCGGACCTTACCATTAAGTGTATAAGTCCTGCTAAGATTTGCTTTCCCAAAATGCAGCACCTCGCATTTATCTGAATTAATCTCCATCTGCCACTTCTCAGCCCATTGGCCCATCTGGTCCAGATCCTGTTGTAATCTGAGGTAACCCTCTTCGCTGTCCACTACACCTCCAATTTTGGTGTCATCTGCAAACTTACTAACTGTACCTCTTATGCTTGCATCCAAATCATTTATATAAATGACAAAAAATAGTAGACCCAGCACCGATCTTTGTGGCACTCCACTGGTCACAGGCCTCCAGTCTGAAAAACAACCCTCCACCACCACCCTCTGTTTTCCATCTTTGAGCCAGTTCTGTATCCAAATGGCTAGTTCTCCCTGTATTCCATGAGATCTAACCTTGCTAACCAGTCCTTGTCCAGTTGGAGAAGATACACGGCAATTCAAGGCTCATGCGTCAAACTGTTTACAGAGTGAATAATCACTGAAGTGTCATTTTGTCTCTCTCCTTCTCTCCCCTCTCCCTGCCGTCCACTGTCTATCTCTCTCCCTCCCTCTCTTCGATCCCCTCTTCCCCCTCCCCTCATCCCTGTGTCTCTCTCTCTCTCTATCTTCCCTCTCCCACACAGGGGATGGGGACGAGGGACAACACTCTGATCCGAATCATGATTTCTCGCAGTGAGATCGACATGTTGGACATCAGGGAGGAATTCCGAATTAAGTACGAGAAATCGCTGCACAGTATGATAAGGGTGAGTGCCCGTGCCCATGGGGCAGCTACAGCTTGAGGTGAGCAGGTGGCCTCTGACCAATCTGGGACGATCAGTCATTCCAAGTGGATTCTCCTAGCGGCACTGCACCGCTCTGGGGCTGGGGGAGGCCAGCCAGAGCCCCTGCCCCTGTTTGTGAGCTATCCCCATGTGTCTGGGGGTGTGTGCGTGTCCACTCATATGTGTTTGTCTGTGAATATGTTTCTGGGGACTTGTGTGTTTGTGCCCATGAGTGTCTCTGGGTGTGTGAGGGGGGGAGGGAGGGGTGTGTGAGGGGGGGAGGGAGGGGTGTGTGAGGGGGGGAGGGAGGGGTGTGTGAGGGGGGGAGGGAGGGGTGTGTGAGGGGGGGGAGGGAGGTGTGTGTGAGGGGGGAGGGAGGTGTGTGTGAGGGGTGGAGGGAGGTGTGTGTGAGGGGTGGAGGGAGGTGTGTGTGAGGGGTGGAGGGAGGTGTGTGTGAGGGGAGGAGGGAGGTGTGTGTGAGGGGGGAGGGAGGTGTGTGTGAGGGGTGGAGGGAGGTGTGTGTGAGGGGTGGAGGGAGGTGTGTGTGAGGGGGGGAGGGAGGTGTGTGTGAGGGGGGGAGGGAGGTGTGTGTGAGGGGGGGAGGGAGGTGTGTGTGAGGGGGGAGGGAGGTGTGTGTGAGGGGGGGAGGGAGGTGTGTGTGAGGGGGGGAGGGAGGTGTGTGTGAGGGGGGGAGGGAGGGGTGTGTGAGGGGGGGAGGGAGGTGTGTGTGAGGGGGGGAGGGAGGTGTGTGTGAGGGGGGGAGGGAGGTGTGTGTGAGGGGGGGAGGGAGGGGTGTGTGAGGGGGGAGGGAGGGGTGTGTGAGAGGGGGAGGGAGGGGTTTGTGTGGGGAGGGAGGGGTGTGTGAGGGGGGAGGGAGGGGTGTGTGTGGGGAGGGAGGGAGGTGTGTGTGAGGGGGGAGGGAGGGGTGTGTGAGAGGGGGAGGGAGGGGTTTGTGTGGGGAGGGAGGGGTGTGTGAGGGGGGAGGGAGGGGTGTGTGTGGGGAGGGAGGGGTGTGTGTGGGGAGGGAGGCGTGTGTGAGGGGGGAAGGAGGCGTGTGTGAGGGGGGAAGGAGGGGTCTGTGAGGGGGGAGGGAGGGGTCTGTGAGGAGGGAGGGAGGGGTGTGTGAGGGGGGGAGGGAGGGGTCTGTGAGGAGGGAGGGAGGGTTGTGTGAGTGGGGAGAGGTGTGTGAGGGGGGAGGGAGGGGTGTGTGAGGGGGGAGGGAGGGGTGTGTGAGGGGGGAGGGAGGGGTGTGTGAGGGGGGAGGGAGGGGTGTGTGAGGGGGAGGGAGGGGTGTGTGTGGGGAGGGGTGTGTGTGGGGAGGGAGAGGGTGTGTGTGGTGAGGGGGGTTAGGAGGGGGAGGGAGGGGTGTGTGGAGGGGGAGGGAGGGGTGTGTCAGTGGGGAGGGAGGGGTGTGAGTGGGGAGGGGTGTGTGAGGGGGAGGGAGGGGTTTGAGTGGAGAGGGGTGTGTGGAGGGGGAGGGAGGGGTGTGAGTGAGTGGGGGGGGTGTGAGTGGGAGGGGGTTTGTGAGTTGTGGGGGGGGCTTAGTTTAGGGGCTGGTGTGGATACATGCCGCTGCCTGTATTGTGGGAGGCGAGGACAGGACCCACCTCAAACCCCATGCCCTATCACATTCCACTGCAGCCTGGCCTTTGGGTAAATAAGGCACATGACCCCCTCGGTTCAGATACTCACGGATGATGGACAGACACAGAATAGGCGGCTATCCCGGGGTGACCAAGTGAGGCAACCTCACCCACCTCGCCATGACTGGGCAGCTCCCTGATTGGCCAAGAATGAGGGCACATGACAGCGGTGGTCTGGAACTGGCAGGCCATGGCTCAGAGGGGTGTGGGAGGCAGGCAGATGTACCACCTCATTGTGGGAGGGAGGGTGGGTGGAGACTGAGGGGGAGGGAGAGCACGGAGTGCAGCAGTTACCCTCATTACTGCCAGGACTCCCAGCAACCCCCACTGGGGGCAGCAAGATGGAACATGGCCATGGTTTGTGCTACATTGACATATCACCTGGATGACTGCTGTGTCCTTCCTTTCAGAGTGACACCTCTGGAGAATACAAACGAGCTTTGCTGCGGTTGTGTGGAGGAGATGATGAGTAAGTGTTCCCCTTCCTCCTGTGTGGGGGTCAGAGAGGTCAGTGCAGAGTGGTTCACAGTCTATTAGCATCTCCTTAATACTGAGGCCATTGACAATCCATTTGATGCCAGAGATAGTAGGACTAGGTAAACAGATAATCAAACCCTGGGAAGTGTAGCTGATATAAAGTAGGGCAGCGCAGGGGGGTTGGGGGGTAAGAACCTATTTCCTCCTGGTACACCAAATCCGGAACAAGGCAACAGCCTGTTCGAATCAGATCGAGCTGGATCACCGGGGGGCTCTTCAGACTATCTCCCAACAAGCTACAGAGATGAGGGTCAACAGAACGCTTCAAAAGTGAGATCAACACATTTTCACTTGGGAATGTTATTAACCGTTTCACAACCAAAACAGGTTAGTGTTAATATACAGTTCAGCCGTGACCTCATTAAATACTTAATTCGGCTTGAGGGGCTGAATGGCCTTCTCCTTGTCCTACACTGCTACCGTCACAAGAATATAATAATAATGAAACTAATAATGAGCTTTCATTATCAGACTGAATGGTTAACCTGGGTTTCTTCACCTCCTGTAGTATCCCCCTGAATTATTTTACATTCTGTCAGAAGTGGGTGGTCACACTGAGTTGAGGCGCGATTGGGTTGGGGTTGGAATGGCTTGGGTTGGGTTGGAGTTGGACTGGGTTTGGGAGTGAATTGGGGTTGGGAGTGGGCTAGGAGTGGAATGGGGTTGGATTGAGGTTGGGAATGGATTGGGTTGGGGTGAAGTGGTGTTGGGATGACTTGGTTTGATTGAAATCACTGATGAACCACTGGTGAGAGGTGAGGCCACGGAAGATGAGGGTGGAGGTTTGAATATTGATGAGTTGGTGCAGCAGGGAGTATGGGCAATGGGCAAACGTGACTTGGTACATGTTAAAATCCAGGCAGGCCATGGGTGATGGGGTGGGGTTAGGGCTTTGAAGTTGGCTGCCCAGAAGAGTATTGGAACAGTCACGTCTGGAGTCAGCAGAGGCTGGGACGAGGAGTTGGTGAGCAGGGACAGGGTGAGGTCACAAAGCTGGAATCCTTGGAGACGATGCGGTCATGTTGTTGGAAACTCACTTTGGGATCAGTCCCTACACACGCCCCCTCCTAGTGTTTCCTCGTTTATCTTCAGAGCCCTGTTCCTTTCCTGGGCCTTATCACAACATACTGTTTGCTTGATGTTGCAGTGCTGCAGGTGAATTCTTCCCCGAGGCCGCACAGGTCGCCTATCAGATTTGGGAAGTCAGTGCCGCCAGACGGATCGAGGTTTGGTTTAGACAATTAGCTTCAGCCCCTCTCCCATCTCTACACCTCTCACTGGCCAGCCCAGCTCCCTCAGCTCCACCTGCTTCCACTCCCCACACCTCCTGCTGGTTGCAAGCTTGCGTTTGGTTTGTCTGTATGAAACCCGCACCGCGGATCTTAAAGAGACAGTACCCACTGGTCGAGGGCTCCGAAAGATTTTCAGGGAGCTTCAGTTTGAGAGCAGACCCAGAACTGTAATGGCTCCTGGTGCCCATCAGGTTCAATATTGGGAGGTGTAGCAAATTGAGCTGGAAACAAAGATCTTGCATTCCTGTAGCACCCCTCTCAGCCCGAGGATGCCCATCAGTCAGTAAAATACTAATACAGTTCCCTGATGAATGCTGAACACCAGGTATCAGACTGACAGGTGTACCAGCTCAAGCACGTTCTCGATAGGATTCCTGGTTTGATGTCTTTGAGGGCCGTTGGATGTCTACACGGAGTAATGTAAAGATTGACTAAAGGGGAGCAGATGGCGCAATGGTATTATTGTTCCACTATTAATCCAGAGGTCCAGGTCATGTCCTGAGGACCTGGGTTCAAACTCTCACCAAGGCAGATGATAAAGAATCTTAAATTAAGATCTAACAATTACCTTGAAATCATTGCCAATTGTTCGGGGGGAAACCCATCTCTAATGTCTTTCAGGGGAGGCAATGCTGTCCTTTTACCTGGTCTGTGTGTGACTCCAGACCCACAGCATTACTGCAATTAGGGATGGACAATTAATGCTGGACAAGTCGGTGATACCCACATCGTGTGAGTCAATACAAAAAAAATCATGAGCCTGTTATGTCAGAAATCCAGCCTTGCCCCAGTCTGTAAAAATGATTTTAAAGCAGTCTTTTACTAAAGAATTTGAATTTAAATTCTGATTTATGTATCAATTTACATTGATTAATGAAGACCTGGTTTTGGTTTTACATGTTGGAAAGTACACACTCTCAGTTGCCCACAGTCAGTAGTATGTGTCTCTGACAAGATGGTGCAGGGAGTCAGGAGGAACTCAGAGAGATTCACTGCAAAGACACCACCTACTGGGCATAGCCCACAACGACGTTGTCACAGCTAATTGTTTACATATGGCCTTCCCATTCTCAAGGGTTAATGTAGGCTCTTTCTGTGTTGATGCAAGTTACTGATCAAAGGTTGTGAGGATAGTGAGTGCTGCCTGTGCAAAACTTCTCTCAATAGCTCAATGGTTAGCACTGCTGCCTCACAGCACCAGGGACCTGGGTTCGATTCCAACCTTGGGTCACTGTCTGTGTGGAGTTTGCACATTCTCCCCATGTCTGTGTGGGTTTCCTCTCACAATCCACAAGATGTGCAGGTTAGGGTGAATTGGCCATGCTAAATTGCCCATCGTGTTCAGGGATGTGTAGGCTAGGTGCATTAGTCAGGGGTAAATGTAGAGTAACAGGATAGGGGAATGGGTCTGGGTGGGTTACTCTTCGGTGGGTCAGTGTGGACTTCTAGGGCCAATTGGCCTGTTTCCACACTGTAGGGATTCTATGATTTTATTTGATGAAGTGGCAGAATTGTAATACCTAATGGGAGGCCATTCGGCCCAGTATTTATGCACCTGAAATCTGTAAAACCACCAGTGGACACTGTAGTACTGTCTCTTTAAGTGAAGAAATTGAACTGCTCTTGCCTCCTGCTGTCCCACTAACACTGCTGTGCTCTGCTGGTTTCCCCCAGAGATTGAAATGTAAGTATCAATATACTGGGAGTAACTTTTCACCAGCATCTAATGATTCCTAACACACACTCTGCCTCTAACCCAGGACCTTTCTGCTATTTTACCCCATCTCTGATTAATGAATTTGCAATAACCTGCTATTCACTTCAGAACATTCTCGTCTCTCCTGTGAGGTAGAAATTTTGTGTGTTACTGGTTAGACACAGAGACCCAGCTGTTTGTACGAGTTTCAGTATCAGTTTGTGGTTAAAAACATCTGCTGAAACCAACTGAATCTTAGTAATGAGTGATGAAGTTTATTCGGTGTCAGTACTCACAAATCAGTTACATTAATAAATTAGAGATATTGTTACTCAGAATATGTGGTGACTTGGAATAAAGCTCTCCACTTTGCAGCTGTTGTGGTGCAGTGGTAGAGCCTCTATCTCTGAGCCAGGAGCCCTGGATCCTGGCCCCACCTGCTCCTGAGGAGTGTAATAACATGCCTGAGCAGGTCGATGAGGGAGAAGCTATGGGTCTCTACTGGACAACCCCCCAGAGCTGAAACTCAGCAGGACTGTGTATGGAGAAATGTTTCTGGTCCAGTGACCCTTGCTCAGAACTCAGGGTCATCAGACTGTTCTCTCCCCACAGATGCTGCCAGACCTGTTGAATTTCTCCAGCTCTCTCCCTGTGTTTGCTTCAGATTCCCAGCATCCGCAGTTTTTTGTTTTATGTTGAAATCCAAAACTGTTCTGCGTTTTCCCACCCAAGTCCCTCTGCTATTATCAGAGTGGATGGAGTTTACTGCAGTCTCCAACATTAACCCTTTAAGAACCACTCCCTTGTACAACACCAATGTTCTCTGTTTGTTACTAGGGAATCTCAACAGGGTCCTAGTGCCCAAGCTTTGTAACTGGGAAAATCTCTACAGGGTCCTAGTGCCTGATGATTTGTTTCTGGGGGGAGATCTCTACAGGGTCCTAGTGCCCAGTGTTTTGTTTCTGGGGTGGGGGGGGGGGGGGCGAGATCTCTACAGGGTCCTAGTGCCCAGTGTTTTGATACTGGGAATTGGTACAGGCTCCTAGTTCCGTGTTTTGCGTTATTGGAAAATCTGTACAGGGTCCTAGTGCCCTGTTGTATGTCACTTGGGATCTCTACAAGGTCCTAGTGCCCAAATGTATTTAATGGGTTCTGTACAAGATCATGGTGCCCTGTTGTGTCTTACTGTGTTTGCCATGGGGTCCTGGTGCCCATAATGGTTGTGCTGAGTAACTGGTATGAGTCCTTGCTTCCATGAGGAACTTCAGCTGGAGTTAGCCCCCCTCCGGCTCAGTCTTCCCACAGCCCAGCAAGCAAAGCGGAATGGGTTAGTGGAGCTGCCAGGGTGATCCCCAGCTGTTAACCAATGAAATGGACTAGGAGGAGTCCGATCGTGATGGCCATTGCACTATTAGGTTGTTGCTGAAGAAATGACTACTTGAAGTGGCCCTGAAACAGCCTGCGCCACTGAGGGCAACAACAAAAAAAAAGGGAAACAGCTTAGCAAATCTTTTAAAAGGAAACAAGTACAAATGTTGTAAATCTCAAAAAAATAGAAACACAAAGTGCTGGAGAAACTCACTGGCTCTGGCAGCATCTGTGGAGAGACGTTCTGATCTTCTCCAAAGAGAGGTCCTATAGTCGGAAACATTAACTTTGTTTCTCTCTGCCTGGATGCTGCCAGATCTGCTGAGTTTCTCCAGCGTTCCCTGTGTGTTTCGTTCTCCCTTTTCTCTGTTTGACAGTCTTCTCAGCTGGCGTATTCCGAATCCCAGCCACCCTCTGTGTCAAAACGTGACATCTTCCCGTGAGACCCACTGGATTGGGAGTTGGGAGTGGAGGGATGGAAGGTCTGTTTTCCATTGGCGAGATCTTTGCTGTTTCCTCCCTCCTCCACGCCTTCCCCACCTCCCCCACCCCATTCCCCACTCCGCTCTCACTCATTAATGTGGTCTCCATTTCCTTCCCAAACAGCTCAAAGGGACGGTGAGACCAGCTCCTGATTTCAAACCAGAAGTGGACGCCAAGGCACTCCGCAAAGCCATGAAGGGATTCGGTCAGTGGTGATTCAGAGAACATTCTGGAACAGGATCAGGCAATTTGAGGCAGAACCCCCACAACCCCACCCCCCATCCCAGAGCCTGCTCTGATTCGACAAGTGGGTGATATGGAGGTGCCAGTGCCGGATTGAGGTGGGCAGGATCAGAAGTCACATGATACTAGGTTATAGTCCGACAGGTTTATTTGAAATCACAAGCTTTCAGAGCGCTGCTGTTGGACTATAACCTGGTAAAGTGTGACTTCTAACTTTGTCCACCCCCAATCCAACACCAGCATCTCCACATCGTATTACATTGAGAAAGTATTCTTGTGGGATGTTGTACATTTGTGTCTGTTCCTTATGTGTAATATATCCCTTACCAGACTCTGGGTAACTCTTTGATGCAAACACACTGATGCTGAATTGCTTATTACAGGCCAGGCTCCATGCTCCTGCCAATTGCTCAGTCTCTACATTTGTCCTCAAGAATATAATTTCAAAGATTCAGTCACTATCTGCTCCCAAAACTGGTGGGCTTAAAGTCAAAGTGTGAACTTACCCAACAGTCTAAACATTTTTATCTATCCTAATGGTACCCCTCCCTCAATTAAGGTTAGTGCATATGTGTGTGAGAGAGAGGGAGAGTGAGAAAATCGGAAGTCACATGACACCAGCTTATAGTCCGATAGGTTAATTTGAAATCACAAGCTTTCGGAGCGTTGCTGTTGGACTGTAACCTGGTATCATGTGATTTCTGACCTCGACAAGTGCAGTAACACGGGCAAAGTTGCTAGACTAATCATCCTGAGATTGCACGGTCATAGTTTCATTGTAATAGAAGCAGGGGTAGGCCATTCGGCCCGTCGAGGCTCCTCTGCCATTCATTAAGATCATGGCTGATCTATGCATCATTTCAGCTCCACCTGCATGATCCCCATAACCTTTAATTCCCCGACCATGAAAAAACCCATACAACGTGTCCTGAATGTATTTAATGAAGCTGCCTCCTTGGGCAGAGAATTCCATAGATTCACTACTCTCTGTGAAAAGCAGTTCCTCCTCATTTCTGTCCTAAATCTACTGCCCCTAGTCCTAGTCTCACCCAGCAGCAGAAACAACTTGCCTGTCTCTTTCTTATCTATCCCTTTCATAATTCTATATGTTTCTGTAAGATCTCCTCTCATCCTTCTAAATTCTAGTGAGTACAGTCCCAGGCGGCTTAACCTCTCCCCATAGGGTAACCCCCTCACCTCAAGATCAACCTGGTGAACCTCCTCTGCACCCCCTCCAAAGCCAATGTATCCTTCCTCAAGTAAGGAGACCAGGACTGCGCACAATACTCCAGGTGTGGCCTCACCAACACCTTGTACAATTGCAGCAGAACCTCCCTTCCCTTAAACTCAATCCCTCTGGCAATGAAAGCCAATATTCCATTTGCCTTCCTGATTAGGTAGACCCTCCACATCCTCTGCACAGATTGCCTTTCCACTCAATTTAGTGTCATCAGCAAACCTGGATATGTAAAACCCAGTCTCCTCTTCCAAATCATTGACATATATCATGAATGTTGTGGGCCCAACACTGACCCTTGCGGCACCCCAATCACCACTGATCTCCAACCAGAGAAACACCTATTTATTTCAACTCTCTGCTTTCCATTGGTTAACCGGTCCTCTCTCCGTGCTAGTACATTCCCCACAACTCCACACATTCTTATTTTATGGATGAGTCTTTTATGCGGCACCTTATTGAACACCTTCTGGAAAACCAAATATACAACATCCACCTGTTCCCCTTCATCCACTGCGCTTGTTACATCCTCAAAGAACTCTAGTAGGTTTGTCAAACACAACCTTCCCTTCCTGAATCCAGGATGGAACCTTTTCCATCCAGATGTCTCACTATTCAAATCCCCCCCATTTGGAAGTTTGAATTCCATCGGGGAAAGTATCTGGAAATATAGAACTGGAATCACAGAATTGCCATGGTGCAGTCGGAGCCATTTGGTCCAACATGCCTGTGCCAGTTCTGTTCCCCAGTTCCAATCTCTTACCTCCTCCCTGCATGCCATTTCTATCCAAATAACCATCCAGTGCCCCTCTCCAATGCCTCAATTGAACCTGCCCTCACCACATTTCCAGTCAGTCCATTCCACGCCCGGACTACTAGCTGAGTAAAAAAAGTCTTTTCTTTTAATCACCTCACCCTTGCCTCATTTGCACATCCTTTTAGAAGTAGCCGTGACACCATGATAAAAGTAAGGCTTTAGGTTGTTGTAAAAAATAAAGGCCAACTGGTTTGGCCCTTTTGGAGATGAAACAAGCCCATTTTGTGTGGAGCCTGGGTAGGCAAAGTCTGGTGTCATTGAAACAGGTAAAATTCTCACGGTTTAGAGAATGAGAGGCTGATTTCCCCGGGTCAATGGCATCGATTCACCCTGGAACAATCAGGAGGGTCATGTGATTAGGACAAGGGGGTCGGCCATTTTGGGACTGCGATGTAAAGAAATGTCCCCACTCAAGGAATTTGTTTATGATTTCCGAACCCACTCCTTAACCCCTTTGTATGCTCAGCAGTTGAGTATAACAAGCACTGCTCGATAGATTTTCAGACCCTAAGCAATTATAGGGGTTTAGGATAGAGTGAGAAAGTGGACTTAAAACAGGAAATGAGCCTTGATTTTGTTGAATGTTGGAACAAAGGGCTGAATAGCCTCATCCTGCTCCTATTTCCTGTTTTACCAGGTCTAGTTGATATGTGAGTCAGGTCCCACTCAGTAGTCGCACTCCTTCAGTAGTGCAATGGATTCTGTTCATCTCTATGCAGTGGGACTTGAATCCACAGTCTCCATGGTTCTGAGGTGAGAGTGGCGGCTATTGAAATGCAGTGGCAGCATGTCACATGACGATCCAAGTTCCTGAAGTAATTTGAACTTTGTGCACATTGTCGTCATAGCCAGCGGCTATAGATAGTGCTGGTGGAGACTCCAATTTCATTCCATTATGTGACTGACCAGAAATCTCTCCCATTCTCACCACTTGCCTTTGGAAGGATTTGATATTTAACCTGTTTGGTTGCATTGCGCACACAGTTTCCCGGAAGGTTAAGTCCTGGGGTAGGATTGGAACCCAGAACTTCTGGCTCAGAGACAGGGACACAACTTACAGCACCATAAACTGAACTGTTGTTGACCCTAAACAGTGTAGGTTTGAGTCACAGCCGAGTTTATAAAATGAAAAGATTTAGCTGCAGTCACAGTGCAGACTGAACCATCTCCCTAGTTCCCGTATTTGGAGAAATATTCTGTTAATGGATCTTTTGGCTGGGATTGTGGAATGATGTCTAATCGTGGTCCATCTGGTCTTCTGCTTCAGGCACTGATGAAGAAACAATCATCAACATACTTACCCAGAGAAGCAATGCTCAGAGACAACAACTGAGACAACAGTTCAAATCCCAACTGGGCAGGGTAAGTTACCCACCCTACCCTGGGGATTGTTCTCATCCTCATCCAACCATACATGAGACCAATCAGGCCTACTGCCCAGACTTACTCTCAGCTGCAGCTATCCAGTTAATCCCCTCTCCTGTCCTATCCTCAAAGACCTGTCTGTTTTTTCTCCCCCACCTTTCTGTCGTTCATCCAATTCTGTTTTTGAGTCAACCGCTGAATTTGTATCTTCAGTGCTTTCCAAATCCCAACCACACGTTTTGTCAAAAAAAAACTTCCCGTGTTATGGTTTGGTTGTTCTGTGTTTGATTATGTGTGACTGGTCTATGCTAACTGTGTTTGATTGATTAAGCCTGGGTGTTGGTTCAGAGCAAAGTAAACCAACGCAGAAGCTAAGCCTGGAAGACAATGATAACAATTATAAAGGTGTATAAGTATGTTTCAGCGCACTCAGAAACCTCGGGTAAGGATGGTAGATTTCCTTCCCTCAGGGGTATCAGTGAACCAGATGGGTTTTTACAACAATTCTATGACAGTCACTAGGTCCCAATCTTGGAATTCCCTCCCTAGGGCCACTTTGGGTGTTCCTACAGCACAGACTGCAGTGGTTCAGGAAGGCAGCTCACCACCACCACCTCAAGGGGGCAACTACGGACGGGAAATAAATGCTGGCCCAGCCAGCGATGCCCACTTCTCATGAGTGAGAAACAAATCACAGCTATGACATGGTAGTTCTGTTCTTGTGCAATCCTGTGTTATCAGAAAAGTGTGTAATAGCAGCAGCATTTAAACTATTGGGGCCGGAATTGCATTATAATCAATACATGCTTTAAAAGTTCATGCTTGAGAAACAGTGTCCCCAATTTATCAATCGTGTTATAGTGAATTTGCATTAACAAAACGCATGTTACAGCAGAATGATCTGTAGTAAAGTGATTGCCAATAAGTTAGCTATTTACTAAAATTTACCTTTCACTACCTGCAGTGTGGCATCAGTGGGATTGGTTGCTTTGTAATGCAGAGTGATGTTCAATTCTTATACTGACTGAAGTTACTGTGAAGGGTTCTGCTGAGAGTCATCTTGCCTCAGATAAACCAAGAGCAGTTATCACTTTGTAATGGGAGAGTATGGCTATGGTGGGATTTGAACCCAAGAATATTAGTCTGGGTTTCTGGCCCAGTAACATTATCAGTACACCATTATCTCCCTGGATTTGCAGTATTATATTCCGGTCACCCTCATGGCAGCCTCTCTCAGTCCCTTATCATTCAGCACCTGGTTATTTTATCGTAATTTACTGGATTCTACACAGACCACACTGACTGTGAGACAGGAAGATACTGAACTGGAATTATTAAGTAGAATCATTAAATAATTAAAGTGCGTCTTGTCCATTGTGCCTTTGAAAGAGCTATCCAATTAACCCCCCTCAACAACAGCAAAATGCATTTGTCTAGCACCCTGGTGGGCGTAAACGGTGCCAAAGCAGTCTCTAAGAGTGTAATCAGGGAGAATGAGACCCAGAGATGACTGAAACCCTCCCACTGTAGCCTCCCCATCCCCACACGCCAATCTTCTCCCAATCCCCCTCTCACTCAAAGATGAAGGATGCAATTGAATTTGCTTCCACCCACCCTTTCAGGCAGCATGTTCCGGATCATTCCAGATGTTTATTAGAATTTGTGCGGATCTGCAGTACCTCCAGGAACCATCAGGAGGCGGTGTGTGATAGTGCCACCTGCAGGTTCACTGTGGCACTGCATCCTCTGAATCGATTCTTTGGAGAAATCTCGAATGTAGAATTATTGAAAAATTACAGCATGAAGATATAATTACACCAAAGCTATCAAAACTGTCAAAACCAACACATTGTCCATGGCAACAGAGTCTCTGCAGAGAGCACTTGCCAACCAACCACACTCTTCTGCTAACAGATGGAATGCTCCCCTTCACAGGTATTCTTGTAGATCGTCCTGATGGGCATTAAGAAAAAAAACTTTGATGAAATGTCTCTGTTTTCAACAATAGTCAAGCTCTGTGCCACCCAGAGACAAATTTATGAATACAATTAATGCAAGAAAGCCCTAGTCTCAGTAAAGACGGCACGGCTCAGTGGGCGGCACGGTGGCACAGTGCTACCTCACAGCGCCTGAGACCCAGGTTCAATTCCCGCCTCAGGCGACTGACTGTGTGGAGTTTGCACGTTCTCCCCATGTCTGCGTGGGTTTCCTCTGGGTGCTCCGGTTTCCTCCCATAGTCCAAAGATGTGCAGGTTAGGTGAATTGGCCATGCTAAATTGCCCATTGTGTTAGGTAAGGAGTAAATGTAGGGGCATGGGTGGGTTGCGCTTCGGCGGGTCAGTGTGGACTTGTTGGGCCGAAGGGCCTGTTTCCATGCTGTAATGTAATCTAATCTAAAACATAGAACAATACAGCACAGAACAGGCCCTTCAGCCCACGATGTGCCGAACATTTGTCCTAGCTTAAGCACCTATCCGATTGCCGCTTAAAGGTCACCAATGATTCTGACTCTACCACTCCCACAGGCAGCGCATTCCATGCCCCCACCACTCTCTGGGTAAAGAACCTACCCCTGACAACCCCCCTATACCTTCCACCCTTCACCTTAAATTTATGTCCCCTTGTAACACTCTGTTGTACCCGGGGAAAAAGTTTCTGATTGTCTACTCTATCTATTCCCCTGATCATCTTATAAACCTCTATCAAGTCACCTCTCATCCTTCGCCGTTCCAATGAGAAAAGGCCTAGCACTCTCAACCTATCCTCGTACGACCTATTCTCCATTCCAGGCAACATCCTGGTAAATCTTCTCTGCACCCTCTCCACATCTTTCCTAAAGTGAGGCGACCAGAACTGCACACAGTACTCCAAATGTGGCCTTACCAAGGTCCAGTACAGCTTTAGCATCACCTCATAACTCTTGAATTCAATCCCTCTGCTAATGAACGCTAATACGCCTTCTTACAAGCTCTATCCACCTGAGTGGCAACTTTCAAAGATCTATGAACATAGACCCCAAGATCCCTCTGCTCCTCCACCTTACTAAGAACCCTACCGTTAATCCTGTATTCCGTATTCTTATTTGTCCTTCCAAAATGGACAACCTCACACTTGACAGGGTTGAACTCCATCTGCCACTCCTCAGCCCAGCTCTGCATCATATCTAAGTCCCTTTGCAGCCAACAACAGCCCTCCTCACTATCCACAACTCCACCAATCTTCGTATCGTCTGTAAATTTACTGACCCACCCTTCGACTCCCTCTTCCAAGTCATTAATAAAAATTACAAACAGCAGAGGACCCAGAACTGATCCCTGCAGAACTCCACTTGTAACTGGGCTCCAGGCTGAATATTTACCATCTACCACCACTCTCTGACTTCGACCGGTTAGCCAGTTTTCTATCCAACTGGCCAAATTTCCCACTATCCCATGTCTCCTGACTTTCTGCATAAGCCTACCATGGGGAACCTTATCAAATGCCTTACTAAAATCCATGTATACTACATCCACTGCTCTTCCCTCATCCACATGCTTGGTCACCTCCTCAAAGAATTCAATAAGACTTGTAAGGCAAGACCTACCCCTCACAAATCCGTGCTGGCTGTCCCTAATCAAGCAGTGTCTTTCCAGATACTCATAAATCTTATCCCTCAGTACCCTTTCCATTACTTTGCCTACCACCGAAGTAAGACTAACTGGCCTGTAATTCCCGGGGTTATCCCTATTCCCTTTTTTGAACATGGGGCACAACATTTGCCACTCTCCAGTCCCCTGGTACCACCCCCGTTGACAGTGAAGACGAAAAGATCATTGCCAACGGCTCTGCAATTTCCTCCCTTGCTTCCCACATAATCCTAGGATATATCCCGTCAGGCCCGGGGCACTTGTCTATCCTCAAGTTTTTCAAAATGTCCAACACATCTTCCTTCCTAACAAGTATCTCCTCTAGCTTACCAGTCCGTTTCATACTCTCCTCTTCAACAATACGGTCCCTCTCGTTTGTAAATACTGAAGAAAAGTACTCATTCAAGACCTCTCCTATCTGTTCCGACTCAATACACAGTCTCCCACTACTGTCCTTAATCGGACCTACCCTCGTTCTCGTTATTCTCATGTTTCTCACATACGCATAAAAGGCCTTGGGGTTATCCTTGATCCTACCCGCCAAAGATTTTTCATGCCCTCTCATAGCTCTCCTAATCCCTTTCTTCAGCTCCCACCTGGCTATCCTGTATCCCTCCAATGCTATGTCTGAACCCTGTTTCCTCAACCTTATATAAGCCTCCATCTTCCTCTTTACTAGACATTCAACTTCCCTCATCAACCAAGGTTCCCTCACACGACCATCTCTTTCCTTCCTGACAGGTACATACATATCAAGGACACGTCGTATCTGTTCCTTGAAAAAGTTCCACATTTCCACGACATCCTTCCCTGACAGCCTATGCTCCCAACTTATGCTCCTCAGATCCTGTCTTACAGCATCGTATTTACCCTTCCCCCAATTGTAAAACCTACCCTGTTGCACGCACCTATCTCTCTCCATAACCAAGGTGAAAGTCACAGAATTGTGGTCACCATCACCAAAATGTTCACCCACTAACAAGCCCATCACTTGTCCCGGTTCGTTACCAAGTACCAAATCCAATATGGCCTCCCGTCGGTCAGACAATCTACATACTGAGTTAGAAAAGCTTCCTGGACACACTGCACAAACACCGCCCCATCCAATCTACTTGACCTAAAGAGCTTCCAATCAATGTTTGGGAAGTTGAAATCGCCCATGACTACTACCCTGTGGCTTCTGCACCTTTCCAAAATCTGTTTCCCAATCTGTTTCTCCACATCTCTGCTGCTATGAATAATAATACAAAATAATACTCTTAAAGTTAGTCTGAGATTAGTCAATGTTGTCGAAAGATAGTAATTGAAGCAGCTGGGCTTTCACGAGGAACTTAGAGATATTTATGGAGAGCAAAGGAAATGTATTGAAGTTGGGCAGGTGAGGAATATACAGTGAAGGTGGGGAGAGGGATATGGTGGAAGGTGGGGGTGGAGGATATGGCTGGGAAGGTATGGGATAAGCATAGACAGTGTGCAAGATGTGGGGGAGATGGGTGGAAACTTGGGGTGAAAGATATGGGCTGAATGTGGAGATGAGGGACTTGGCAAGTTGGTGAGTTTGAGGGATATGTGGCAACGGAGGGAAGATAGGTGTGTGAGATATGGGGGGAAGGCAGGACTGAGGGATTTGGGAGGAAAATGGGGGTAAGGGATATCGAGAGATGGTGCGGGAGACGGAAGTGGGGAGAGGGATGTGGGGAGAGGGATTTGGGGAGACGGTGCGGGAGACGGAAGTGGGGAGAGGGATGTGGGGAGACGGAAGTGGGGAGAGGGATGTGGGGAGACGGTGCGGGAGACGGAAGTGGGGAGAGGGATGTGGGGAGAGGGTGCGGGAGACGGAAGTGGGGAGAGGGATGTGGGGAGACGGTGCGGGAGACGGAAGTGGGGAGAGGGATGTGGGGAGACGGTGTGGAAGAGGGATGTGGGGAGAGGGATGTGGGGAGACGGTAGAGGGAAAGGGATGTGGGGAGACGGTGCGGGGGAGGGACGTGGGGAGACGGTGCGGGGGAGGGATGTGGGGAGACGTGGGGGGGAGAGGGATGTGGGGAGGTGGGGGAGAGGGATGTGGGGAGACAGGGGAGAGGGATGTGGGGAGACGGTGCGGGGGAGGGATGTGGGGAGACGGGGGGAGAGGGATGTGGGGAGACGGTGCGGGGGAGGGATGTGGGGAGACGGGGGGAGAGGGATGTGGGGAGACGGTGCGGGGGAGGGATGTGGGGAGACGGTGCGGGGGAGGGACGTGGGGAGACGGTGCGGGGGAGGGATGTGGGGAGACGGTGGAGAGGGATGTGGGGAGACGGGGGGGAGGGATGTGGGGAGACGTGGGGGGAGAGGGATGTGGGGAGACGGTGGGGTGGGAGGGATGTGGGGAGACGGGGGGGGAGAGGGATGTGGGGAGAGGGATGTGGGGAGACGTGGGGGGAGAGGGATGTGGGGAGACGTGGGGGGAGAGGGATGTGGGGAGACGTGGGGGGAGAGGGATGTGGGGAGACGTGGGGGGAGAGGGATGTGGGGAGACGTGGGGGGGAGAGGGATGTGGGGAGGTGGGGGAGAGGGATGTGGGGAGACAGGGGAGAGGGATGTGGGGAGACGGTGCGGGGGAGGGATGTGGGGAGACGGGGGGAGAGGGATGTGGGGAGACGGTGCGGGGGAGGGATGTGGGGAGACGGGGGGAGAGGGATGTGGGGAGACGGTGCGGGGGAGGGATGTGGGGAGACGGGGGGAGAGGGATGTGGGGAGACGGTGCGGGGGAGGGATGTGGGGAGACGGTGCGGGGGAGGGATGTGGGGAGACGGTGCGGGGGAGGGACGTGGGGAGACGGTGCGGGGGAGGGATGTGGGGAGACGGTGGGGTGGGAGGGATGTGGGGAGACGGGGGGGGAGAGGGATGTGGGGAGACGTGGGGGGAGAGGGATGTGGGGAGACGGTGGGGTGGGAGGGATGTGGGGAGACAGGGGGGGAGAGGGATGTGGGGAGAGGGATGTGGGGAGAGGGATGTGGGGAGACGTGGGGGGAGAGGGATGTGGGGAGACGGTGCGGGGGGAGGGATGTGGGGAGACGGGGGGAGGGATGTGGGGAGACGGTGGGGGAGAGGGATGTGGGGAGACGGTGGGGGAGAGGGATGTGGGGAGACGGTGGGGGAGAGGGATGTGGGGAAAGGGATGTGGGGAGAGGGATGTGGGGAGACGTGGGGCGAGAGGGATGTGGGGAGACGGTGGGGGAGAGGGATGTGGGGAGAGGGATGTGGGGAGACGTGGGGGGGAGAGGGATGTGGGGAGACGTGGGGGGCGAGGGATGTGGGGAGACGGTGTGGGGGAGGGATGTGGGGAGACAGTGCGGGGGAGGAATGTGGGGAGACGTGGGGGGGAGAGGGATGTGGGGAGACGGGGGGGGGGCGGAGGGATGTGGGGAGAGGGATGTGGGGAGAGGGATGTGGGGAGACGTGGGGGGGAGAGGGATGTGGGGAGACGTGGGGGGAGAGGGATGTGGGGAGACGGTGCGGGGGAGGGATGTGGGGAGACGGTGGGGGAGAGGGATGTGGGGAGACGTGGGGGGGAGAGGGATGTGGGGAGAGGGATGTGGGGAGACGGGGGTGGGAGGGATGTGGGGAGACGGGGGGGGAGGGATGTGGGGAGATAGGGGAGAGGGATGTGGGGAGAGGGATGTGGGGAGACATTTGGTTCAAACTGATCTAAGAATCTGAATTGTCAAATGTAACTGATCTTTGAAATAAAAAGTTTTTACAAATTTCCATTTTAAAGGCACTGAGTAAGTGATTTCTGTGTGTGTGTGTGGGTGGGTGTGTGTGGGTGGGTGTGTGTGGGTGGGTGTGTGTGGGTGGGTGTGTGTGGGTGGGTGTGTGTGGGTGGGTGTGTGTGGGTGCGTGTGTGTGTGTGTGTGTGTGGGTGTGGGTGTGTGGGTGTGTGTGTGGGTGTGATGAGAAGTGGTACAGAGCATGTTGTAATCTAATGTGAGTGAAAGTGATGAAGTGAGCGTTGTGGTAAACAAGGAGTTTGGATTGCATTGGGTCAGGTATTAAAGGCAATGGGGAGTGGAGAGGCAGTGGGATTAATCTGTTCGGTTTATTAAAGGTGAGGGGAGAGTGGGGTGGCACTGGGTGGAGTATGGAATGTGATGGGGGGTGTGGGATTACAATGGGAGGTGTGTTAAAGGTGGAAACACTTGGTGGGGTTTGTGGAGAGAAGGAGAGAAGGTCTCGGGTGGGGGAGGCAGTTTCCGAGCAGGAGCTAGCAGTCTGATCCAGTCCTGTCCACTTGCTGTGACGGTCTCTGCTGGTGTGTTTTCTCTCCCAGGACCTGATGGCTGATGTGAAGTCGGAGGTGGGTGGACCACTGCAGAAGATTCTGCTCGGTTTGTTGATGACTCCGGCTCAGTTTGATGCGAAGCAGCTGCAGAAAGCTATCAAGGTGAGGACTGCGCTGGGTCACACTGTGTCTTTGTACCTTCCTCTGGGCCTGGCCTAGAGGCTGCACCTGATGAAGGGCTTATGCCTGAAACATCGACTCTCCTGCTCCTCGGATGCTGCCTGACCTGCTGTGCTTTTCCAGCACCACACTTTTCGACTCTGACCTCCAGCATCTTTACATTGGTTAGGTCACTGTTGGGATAATGCGTGCAATTCTGATCTCCTTCCTATTGGAAGGATGTTGTGAAGCTTGAAAGAGTTCAGAAAAGATTGACAAGGATGTTGTCAAGGTAGGAGGGTTTGAGCTACAGGGAGAGGTTGAACAGGCTGGGACTGTTTTCCCTGGAGCGACAGAGGCTGAGGGGTGACCTTATAGAGGTTTATAATATCATGGGGGGGCATGGATAGGGTAAATAGACAAGGTCTTTTCCCCAGGGTAGTGGAGCCAAAAATTAGAGGGCATAAGCTTAGGGTGAGAAGGGAAAGATATAAAAGGGGCTTAAGGGACAACTTTTTAACAGAGGGTGGTGCGTATATGGAATGAGACAAAGATACTGGAATCCGAGGTAGACAAACAGGAGGCTGGAAGAACACAGCAAGCCAGGCAGCATCAGGAGGGGGAGAAGTCAGTGTTTCGCGTGTAACCCTTCCTCAGGGGACTGGGGGGAGGGTGTAAGGAGAGCTGCAGATAAAGGGGTTATGGGGTCAGGTGGTGAGGTGGGGATAGGGGAAGACAGGTAAAGGGTACGACCTGGTTGGTCAATGTGAGGGATGAATCCAGTTGGTGGCAGGAGCCAACGGAAGGGAGGGGGAGGGAGTCGAGGGATGAAATTGGAGAACACAGCGTTGAGTCCTCTGGACTGTAGGCTGTTACTTACTTACAGTGTGGAAACAGGCCCTTCAGCCCAACAAGCCCACACCGATCTGCCAAAGCGTAACCCACCCAGACCCATTCCCCTATATTTACCCCTCACCTAACACTACAGGCAATTTAGCACGGCCAATACACCTAACCTGCACATCTTTGGACTGTGGGAGGAAACCGGAGCACCCGGAGGAAACCCACGCAGACACGGGGAGAATGTACAAACTCCACACACAGAGTCGCCTGAGGCGGGAATTGAACCCAGGTCTCTGGCGCTGTGAGGCAGCAGTGCTAACCACTGTGCCACCCATGTTGTTCCAATTTGCAGTGTGGTTCCTTGTGGCAATGGAGGAGGCCAAGGATGATCATGTCAGAAAGGGAGTGGGAAGGGGAATAAAAATGGGTGGTGACTGGGGGGGTCCAGTTGGCCCCTGTGAACCCGGTTGAAATGCTTGGAGAACCGTTTCCTGAATTTATGTTCGGTCTCCGCGATGTAGAGAAGACCACATCGGGAGCACCTGATACAGTAAACCAGATTGGAAGAGAGGCAGTTGAACCTCTGTCTCACCTGGACGGACTGTTGTGGTCCCTGGTGGAGGTGAGAGGGTGGTGTACTGGCAGGTTTTGCATCTTTTCCAGTTGCGGGGGAAGGTACCTGGGGGTTCGGAGGGTGGTCAGCGGGGAAAGTGGTGCAAACTAAGGACTGTGGAAGGGAACGGTCCATGTGGAAGGCAGAGAGGGGTGGGGAGGGAAGATGTTTTTGGTGGGGGGCTAGTTGGAGTTGTCAGAAGTGTCTAAGGATGATGCATTGGATGTGGAGATCAGTGGGGTGGTAGGTGAGGACAAGGGGGACTCTGTCTTTATTGGGTGGGGGGTGTGGTTAGAGCAGTGGAACGGGGAATGGAGATGGTGTGGCAGTGAGATATCTGGATGATGGAAGGAGGAAAAGCATGTTGGTCGAAATAGGTGGACATCTGGGAAGCTCGCGAGTGGAATGTCTCCTCATCAGAGCAGATGCGGTGGAGGCAGAGGAATTGGGAGAATGGGATGGAGTTCTTGCAGGACACTGGGTGGGAGGAGGTGTAGACCAGGTAGTTGTGGGAGTCTGTAGGTTTATAGTAAATATCCATCTGGAGACTGCTGCCAGAGATGGAAATGGAGAGGAAAAAGAAAGGGGAGGGAGGTGTCCGAGTTGGACCAAGTGAATTTGAGAGTGGGGTTGAAGTTGTGGGTGAAGTCGATGAACTGCTCCAGTTCAGCCTGAGTGCAGGATGCTGCACCGATGCAGTTATCGATGTAACGGTGGAAGAGTTGGGGCACGGTTGGGGCCTGTGTGGGTACAGAAGAGGGACTGTTCAATATGGCCGACCAAGAGACAGGTGTAGCTGGGGCCTGTGCAGGTGCCCATGGCCACCCCTGGATTTGGAGGAAATGGGAGGAGTTGAAGGAAACGTTATTGGGGGCGAGGACCAGGATGAGCTTCCAGAGGAAGTGGTGGAGGCTGGCACAATGACAACATTTAAAAGGCATCAGGATGGGTATACGATTAGGAAGAGTTCAGAGGGATATGGGCTGAGTGCTGGCAGGTGGGACTAGATTGGGTTGGGATATCTGATCAGCATGGACGAGTTGGAGCGAAGGGTCTGTTTCCGTGCTGTACATCTCTATGACTCTATCTATCCTTACTTTCTCCCAGGTGCTGTACCATCACCATGGGAACAGCAAGCCCTTAACTGTCCTGAACAAGCATAGCAAGAGCCTGCGAGTACCAGGCCCAGAGTATCAGAAACACAGCAACTAATCCCTGGACGGCTGTCTCCCAAAAACCACAATGACATGATCTGGTTTGATACTGAACAAAACAAAACTAAAGAGTTGTGGATGCTGGAAGTCAGAACCAAAAGCAGAAATTGCTGGAAAAGCTCAGCAGGTCTGTGCAGAGAAATCAGAGTTAATGTTTCAGACCCAGTGACCCTTCAGAACTCAGGGACAATAGCACTGTTGTCTCTCCACAGAGGCTACCAGACCTGCTGAGTTTCTCCAGCCATCTCTGTGCCTGTAGAGTTCGGTGGTCTTTCGAAGAATCAAAGGTGACCTTATTGAAACAATCAAGGGGACATGACAGGAAAGATACGGAGAGGTTGGTTCCCTTTGTGGGAGAGATCAGTACCAGAGGGCATCATCTCGGAACAGGAGTTTACATATTTAAGACAGAGATGAGGAGGGATTTGTTTCCTGTGGGGAGGGAATTTGTGCGTCCCTTTACCACAAGAGGAATGTCATAATCCTCAAATCCATTTTTGATTCGATTAGATTCCCTACAGTGCGGAAACAGGCCCTTCGGCCCAACAAGTCCACACAGACAGTCGCCCGAGGTTGGAATCGAACCCAGGACCCAGGTGCTGTGAGGCAGCAGTGCTAACTGCTGAGCCACCTGCCTTCTCCTCAGGTTCCTTGATTCCCCCTTACTGATTAAACATCTGTCAATCTCCACCTTAAATATACTCAATGTCCCAGAGTCGTAGAATCCCGACAATGTGGAAACAGGCCATTTGGCCCAACAAGTCCACACTGACTCTCTGAAGAGTAACCCACCCAGACCCATTCCCCTACCCTATTAATCTACATTTACCCCTGACTAATGCACCTAACCTACACATCCCTGAACACTCTAGCATGGCCAATCCCCCTGACCTGCACAACTTTGGACTATGGGAGGAAACCGGAGCACCCAGAGGAAACCCACACAGACACGGGGAGAATGTGCAAACTCCACACACAGTCGCCCGAGGTCAGAATTGAACCCAGGACCCTGGTGCTGTGAGGCAGCAGTGCTAACCACCATACCACCCCACTAGGGTTGGTATGGACTTTTTGGACCGAATGGCCTATTTCCACACTGTAGGGATTCTGAGAGTCTGTGATTCTGGGGCATTGAGCATATGTAAGGTGGAGATAGACATATGTTTAATCAGTAAGGGGGAATCACAGGTCCCGAGGAGAAGGCAGGAAAATGGATTTGAGGACTATCAGATCAGCCATGATCTCAATGAATAGTGAAGCAGACTTGATGGGCTGAATGGTCTACTTCTGCTCCAAAGTTTTATGTACCTCCCTTTCAGGCAGGAAGCTGCAGACCCAGGCTCCCTCCAGGTAAAACAAATGTTTCCTCATCTCCTGTCTTGTCCTCCTGCTGATCATGTTAGATCAATAAACCCCAGACCTCTCTCCAGTTACTGATCCCTCTGTCCAAAAGGTGTCTGGGTAGTTATTGTCCCTCACTGTCAGTGGAAGCTGGTTCCCCCTCCTTTCTCCTATCAGTCACCCTCAGTGTCTGACACACCTCTGTAAGACCCCTGAACCTTCACTGATTTTTGGAGATCAATCCCAGCTCTGGTTCCTCTGGAGAAATTGTTAGTGTCCACCTCGACCTCGAACTCCCCCCACCCTGCCGCAATGGTCAAGTTTGCTGGCTCTTTAGAATCTGTCTCTCGGAGATACAAAGGTGCTGTCAGCGAGTATATCCAAGGTGTATGCTGATGGATCTTAAAGTCAGTGAATATCAGAGAAGGTTCAAAGGCACGGCACATTTCTGCTGCTGAATCCTTTTTCTTTCCTCATGGCAGGGGGCGGGCACAGACGAGAGGGCCCTGATTGAAATCCTAACCACAAGAACAAACCAGGAGATAAGAGTGATCAACGAAGCTTACAAGGAAGGTGAGTGAAAATATGTAAGGAAACTGATTTCAGTCCTTGTGAGGTGGGGGAAAGGTGAGGTATTCTTTGGGAAAGTAGTTACTGAGCCGTGAGTGTCGCTGACTGGGCCAGTATTTATTGGCCGTCCCTAGTTGCCCTTGAGAAGGTAGGGGGTGAGCTGCCTTCTTGAACCGCTGCTGTCCGTGATTGACCCACAATGTTGTGAGGAGGGGATAGGACTCCAGAGCCATAATGGTGTGGCTGACTCTTACCTGTGCTCTGAGCAATAGGGGGAGGGCAATAAATACCAAGTCTGTGACACCCACATCCCATGAACAAATAAGGGAAAGGGTTTTGACCCAGCAACCGTGAAGGAACAGCAATATATTTCCAGGTCAGGGTGGTGAGTGGCTTGGAGTGAAGCCTGTATGTTTCCATGGTGATAGAAGTTGTTGGTTTGGAAGGTACTGTCTAATGACCTTTGGTGAACTTCTGCAGCACATCTTGTAGATATTACACACTGCTGCTACTGCGCATCAGTGTGGAGGGAGTGGGATGTTTTTGGATGTGGTGCTAATCAAGTAGTTTGTCCTAGACAATGTTGAGTCTCTGGAGTGTTGTTGGAGCTGCCCCCATCCTGGGCACGTGGGGAGTCCTCCATCACACTCCTGACCTGTGCCTTACAGATTTTAATTATTTTAATTTTTTTCACAGTGTGTGGGTGTCACTGGCTAGGCCACCATTTGTTGCCCATCATTACTGTTCTTGAATTGAAAAGCTTTCTAGGGGCATTTCAGGGGCCAGTTAAGAGTCAGTCACATTGCGGTGAGTCTGGAGTCTCACGTTTAGGCCAGACCGGGAAAAGACAGCAGATTCCCTTCCTGGAAGGACGTCAGTGAACCTGACAGGATTTTCCAACACTTGGCAGTGGTTGCATGCTCACCATTTCACTGCTAATTCCGGATTTGAATTGATTTCTAATGTAACCCTCTGCCGTGTGGAAGACATGTCCCAGAGCGTTAGACTGAGGTTCTGGATTGTTGGTCTCAGACTAACAGTTGGTATCGCCCTCCCTTTCAGTCTGTGACCTGTTCCAGGAAAGACAGGTTCCTGTAAAACTAATGTAAGCACAGGATTTGTCCAATTTGTGGCTCCCCAGTGCCTAAGCTGTTGAGGGACCTACAGAAAACGATGAAGTAATGATGGGGGGAGGGAGGGAGAAAGGAGGGTGTGAATCTGTTTCTGTCATACTTGCTGAGGAACACATCATGGTTCCAATAACATCCCCTCTCCTCCCCCCGAGTCCCGCCCCTGGCTGGGAAAAGCCAATCAAACGGGCAAATGGGACACAGGGCCCCAACTCATCTTGTGTAATTACAAATGGAGGACCAGTATGACCCAGAACAACACAGTACGACCCAGTACAACCCAGTATGACCCAGTACAACCCAATATGACCCAGAACAACCCGGTACGACCCAGTACAACCCAGTATGACCCAATACAGCCCAGTATGATGTTGTACAACCCAATATGACCCAGTACGATCCAGTACGACCCAGTGTATTCGTCACTAAATATGACTGACTGGTTATTTTATTGCTTCCTTCTCTCTGGGGCTATTAAATAATTTGCAACTGCCCTGAGGCTCAGACCAGGGTTTGTTGACCAGGGTCAGCACTGCACAGGGTGGGCCTCTGGCCTGGATTCGACCCTCGGGGAGGGGAGCCTGTCACCTTTTAACCCAGGGCTGATAGTGCAACAACGATCCCATTACTGATAACTTGTGTTGTTGTGGTAACCTCATCTGCCTTTTCTCCACAGCCTACCACAAGAGTTTAGAGGATGACGTAAGCTTGGATACGTCTGGCCACTTTAAGAGACTCCTGATTTCACTGATTCAGGTACAAACTCCTGGAATGCTCTCGAAACAATCTTTACACCAATGGGATTAGAATTACATTAGAGTCGTGGAAGTCCACAGTGTGGGAAAGAAGGCCATTTGGCCCATTGAGTCTGCATTGGTAAGAAACAGCCATCTAACTATTCTCATCCCATTTCCCAGCAGTTGGCCAATAGCCTTGTGTGCTTTCACATCATAGATTCCCTACAGTGTGGAGACAGGCTCTTCGGCCCAACAAGGCCACACTGACCCTCCGCAGAGTAGCCCACCCAGACGTATTCCCCTACCCTATATTTACCCCTGACTAATGCACCTAACCTGAACATTCTAGCATGGCCAATCCATCCTAAGCTACACATCTTTGGACTGTGGGAGGAAACCGGAGCACCCGGAGGAAACCCACACAGACACGGGGAAAATGTGCAAACTCCACACAGACAGTTGCCTGAGGCCGGAATCGAACCCAGGTCTCTCGCACTCTGAGGCAGCAGTGCTAACCACTGAGCCACCGTGCCACAGACTCTGGCCTCACAAGTGTACATCAAAATCCTTCTTCAATGTGATGTGGATTTCTGCCTCCCCCCCCCCCCCCACCCTCCCTAACAGGCAAATTCCCACCACCCTCTGCGTGCAAAAGCTTTCCCTCTCATTCCCTTTAAACTTCCTGCCCCTGACCTTAAGTCTATACCCTATGACCCCCGATGCAACTGTCACTGATCCAGACACCAGAGAGAAAAGTTTCTTTGTGTTCACCTGTGTCCCTCGTTATTGTAAACATCTTAATCGTGACCCACACCCCCCCAACCCCACCTCAGTCTCTTCTGCTTGTAAGGAAAGGAACCCCAGCCTGTCCAATCTATCCCTAGACCAGACAACGTTCTGGTAAATCTCCCCGTCCCCTGTCCAGTGCTATCACATCCCTCCTATAATGTAGGTTCCAGAACTACACGCAGTACTCTCGCTGTGGCCTAACCAACTTTGTATACAGCTTCACTGTAACTTTCCTGTTTTTAAGGTCTATGCATCAGGCAAAAAAAAAACAAGTGTTCTAAATCCTTCTTTAACACTTCATCTACCTGGCCGGCTCCCTTAAGGGTGGGGTGTTGTTCGGAGGGTCAGTGCGTACTTGATGGGCCGATTGGCCTTCTCCCATGTTGCATTGAATTGAATTTATTGTCACGTGTACCGAGGCACAGTGAAAAGCTTTGTTTTGCAAGCAATACAGGCAGATCACAGAGTTAAGTAGCACAGATAGTAAATAATATGTAAACAGCGGCAAAACAAAAACACAGGTACAGGCGAATGTTAAGATTTTGAGAGTCCATTCAGTATTCTAACAACAGTTGGGTAGAAACTGTTTTGAAACCGGCTGGTGTGTTCAGGCTTCTGTACCTTCTCCCCGATGGTAGAGGTTGTAGAAAAATATTGCCAGGGTGGGATGGGTCTTTGAGAATGCTGGCAGCCTTTCCTTGACAGATTGTAAAGATTCTATGATTCTGTGATTTCCAGAGTCATAGGTATGTGTCTGAGACCAGAGGGCATAGGTTAAAGGTGAGGATCAAGTAGTTTAGAGGAGATCTGAGAAAGGTAGTGAAGGAGGTGTTTGGTACGCTTGTCATTATTGGTCAGAGTATTGAGTACAGGAATTGGGAGGTCATGTTGCGGCTGTACAGGACATTGGTTAGGCCACTGTTGGAATATTGCGTGCAATTGTGGTCTCCTTCCTATTGGGAAGATGATGTGAAACTTGAAAGGGTTCAGAAAAGATTTACAAGGACACTACCAGGGTTGGAGGGGTTGAGTGAGAGGGAGAGGCTGAACAGGCTGGGGCTGTTTTCCCTGCAGTGTCGGAGGCTGAGGGGTGAGCTTATAGAGGTTTATAAAATCATGAGGGGCATGGATAGGGTAAATAGACAAGGTCTCTTCCCTGGGGTGGGGAGCCCAGAACTAGAGGGCATAGGTTTAGGGTGAGAGGGGAAAGATAAGGAAGAGACCTAAGGGGCAACTGTTTCACTCAGAGAGTGGTTTGTGTGTGGAATGAGCTGCCAGAGGGAATGATGGAGTCAAAAAGCTGCAGATGCTGGAATCCAAGGTAGACAAGCAGGAGGCTGGAAGAACACAGCAAGCCAGGCAGCATCAGGGGGTGGAGAAGTTCACATTTTGGGTGTAACTATTCTTCAGGACTGGTCCAGAGGAAGTGATGGAGGTTGATGCAATTTCACCATTTAAAAGGCATCTGGGCCAATTGCTGGCAAACGGGACAAGGTAAATTTAAGATATCTGGTCGTCATAGACGGGTTATACCAAAGGGTCTGTTTTTGTGCTGTACATCTCTATGATTCTATGACACTAACTGATCCAAATGTTTTTTTTAAATGTTGTAACGGTGTCCACATCCACCACTTCCTCAGGAAGTTCATTCCCTACCCAAACCACTCTGTGCGTCAAAAGCAAAATTGCCCCTCAGATCTTTTTCAAATGTTTCCCCTCTGGCCTTAAGAATAAGTCGCCTGGTCTTGAAATCCCCCACCCTTAGGGAAAATAGCAGGTGTCTATCCCTATCTATACCTCTCATAATTTAATAAACCTCTATAAGGTCACCCCTCAGCCTCCTGTGCTCCAGTTAAAATAGTTCCAGCCCCTTCAACCTCTCCTTATAACTCAAACCATCCATACCTGGTAACACCCTGGTAAGTCTTTTCTGAATCCTCTCCAGTTTAATAATATCCTTCCTGTAATTCCTGACAGTAAATTCTGTGAGCTGCAGGCTCAGGATGTGGCCACTGGGTGTCGCTGGCACTCTCTCCAAAACCTCCCCATTGCTGGGGAGTGCCTGAGTACCTGGGAGCCTCACTGCTACAGGGAGCCTGGATGGTACAGAGTTCCCCAACTCTCTCGGATTGTCCTGGAGTTTAGGAAACAGAAATTGAAATGTTTTAGACACTACTGGAGCAGGACCTCTGAGGGCCTTTTCAAACAAAAGTCAAGTATTATTTTTCTTAAATATGTTTTATTTCTGGAATAATTCTGAGACTGCACGCATTGTCGAATGAAATGAAAACAAAAGAGTTTGGAATGTGCTGAAGTCATGTAAGGCTTGATATCACAGAAAATTATTTTTATATCAGAGAGGCTGGCCTAGGGGAGCCCAGTGCATAGAGTCATAGAGAAACAGACCCTTCGGTTCAACTTGTCCATGCTGACCAGATATCCTAATCTAATCTAGTCCTATTTGTCAGCACTTGGCCCATATCCCTCTAAACCCTTCATATTCATGTACCCATCCAGATGCCTTTTATAGGAAAGATGTGAATGCTTTGGAGAGGGTTCAGACGAGGTTTACCAAGATGCTGCTGGAATGGAGGGCTTATCTTATGAAGAGAGTTTGACTGAGCTCTGACTTTTTTCATTGGAAAAAAGGGAGAGAGGGGACCTAATTGAGGTGTACAAGATAGTGAGAGGCATAGATAGAGTCGATAGCCAGAGACTATTTCCCAGGGCAGAAATGACTAACACAAGAGATCATAGTTTTAAGCTGTTTGGCGGAAAGTATAGAGGGGATTCAGAGGTGGGTTCTTTACACAGAGAGTTGTGAGAGCATGGAATGCGTTGCCAGCAGCAGTTGTGGAAGCGAGGTCATTGGGGATATTTAAGAGACTGCTGGACATGCATATGGTCACAGAAATTTGAGGGTTCGTACATTAGGTTTACCTTACATGAGGATCAATGGTCGGCACAACATCGTGGGCTGAAGGGCCTGTTCTGTGCTGTACTGTTCTATGTTCTATGTTCTAAATGTTGTAATTGTACCGGCCTCCATCATTTCCTCTGGCAGCTCATTCCATACACGTACCACCCACTGTGTGAAAAAGTTACCCCTCAGGTTCCTTTTAAATCTCTCCCCTCTCTCCCCTTGAACCTACCCACACTAGTTTTGGATTCCCCTACCCTGAGAAAAAGACTTTGACTATTCACCCTATCCATGCCCCTCATGATTTTGTAAACCTCTATAAGGTCACCCCTCAGCCTCTAACACTCCAGGGAAAACAGCTCCAGCCTATTCAGTCTCTCCCTATAGCTCAAACCCTCCAAACCCAGCAACATCCTTGTAAATCGTTTCAGACCCCTTTAAGGTTTCACAACCTGGTCCTTTGTTGTGAATGGAATTGAATGATGTTCAACTCAACCGCATTCAATTGTATCAAACCAGAGACACTCAAACCATCTAACGTTAGAACTAAAAGGTGTCTCAGTTCTCTTCAAAGTTTCTTGCTAAAAATGCCTCAAACTCTGTTTCTCTCCTGTCCTCACGGGAGCTAATTCCTCCGAAGGAGCCTTGTGAAGGGAGGAGGCTAATCAGCCCCTCAAACCAGCTCTGCTGTTCAATTAGATTCATGGACTCTACTCGATTTAGCTGGCTCGGTTCCTTAGCTCTTAACATTCATATCAATATCAATATGGATCAAGCTTTGATTTGGAAATTTAACTTGACCTGTGACCTTGATGGTTTTTGGTGAGGCAGGGGGTGAGGTTTATGTGAAGAATCATTTGCTCATCCCGAGGTAGCACAGCATTCATTGGAGAATCGAAGCCTCACCTGGACTCGCTTTCACAGATGAAACAATTTCTGCCCCTTTTACACTTTTGTAATCACCTTGAGCAGTTGTGGCTCAGTGACTGTTTCTGACCTACTAGGTCCTGGGCTCAAGTCCCACTGCAGTACTGAGGGAGTGCTGCACTGTCAGTGTCAGTGCTGAGGGAGTGCTGCACTGTCAGAGGGTCAGTACTGAGGGATTGCTGCACTATCGGAGGGTCAGTACTAAGGGAGTGCTGCACTGTCAGAGGGCCAGTACTGAGGGATTGCCGCACTGTGAGACGGTCAGTACTGAGGGAGTGCTGCACTATCGGAGAGTCAGTACTGAGGGATTGCCGCACTGTCAGTGTCAGTGCTGAGGGAGTGCTGCACTGTCAGAGAGTCAGTACTCAGGGAGTGCTGCACGGTCGGAGGGTCAGTACTCAAGGAGTGCTGCACGGTAGAGGGTCAGTACCGAGGGAGTGCCGCCCTGTCAGAGGGTCAGTACTCAGGGAGTGCTGCACTGTCGGAGAGTCAGTACTGAGAGAGTGCTGCACTGTCAGAGGGTCAGTACTGAGGGATTGCCGCACTGTCAGAGGGTCAGTACTGTGGGAGTGCTGCACTGTCGAAGGGTCAGTACTTAGGGAGTGCCGCACTGTCAGAGGGTCAGTGCTGAGGGTGTGATGCACTGTCAGGGGGTCAGTACTGAGGGAGTGCCGCACTGTCAGTGTCAGTACTGAGGGAGTGCTGCAGGGTCGGAGGGTCAGTACCGAGGGAGTGCCGCACTGTCGGAGGGTCAGGACTGAGGGATTGCCGCCCTGTCGGAGGATCAGAACTGAGGGAGTGCCTCACTGTCCGAGGGTCAGTACTGAGGGAGTGCCGCACTGTCAGAGGGTCAGTACTGAGGCAGCGCTGCATTGTCAGAGGGTCACTACTGAGGGAGTGCTGCCCTGTCGGAGGGTCAGTACTCAGGGAGTGCCACACTGTCAGAGGGTCAGTAGTGAGGGAGTGCCACACTGGCGGAGGGTCAGTAGTGAGGGAGTGCCGCACTGTCAGCGAGTCAGTAATGAGGGAGTGCTGCACTGTCAGAGGGTCAGTGCTGACGGAGTGCCGCACTGTCCGAGGGTCAGTACTGAGGGAGGGCTGCACTGTCAGAGGGTCAGTGCTGAGGGAGTACTGCACTGTCAGAGGGTCAATACTGAGGGAGGGATGCACTGTCAGAGGGTCAGTACTGAGGGAGTGCTGCACTGTCGGAGGGTCAGTACTCAGGGAGTGCCACACTGTCAGAGGGTCAGTAGTGAGGGAGTGCCACACTGGCGGAGGGTCAGTAGTGAGGGAGTGCCGCACTGTCAGCGAGTCAGTAATGAGGGAGTGCTGCACTGTCAGAGGGTCAGTGCTGACGGAGTGCCGCACTGTCCGAGGGTCAGTACTGAGGGAGGGCTGCACTGTCAGAGGGTCAGTGCTGAGGGAGTACTGCACTGTCAGAGGGTCAATACTGAGGGAGGGATGCACTGTCAGAGGGTCAGTACTGAGGGAGTGCTGCACTGTCAGAGGGTCATTGCTGAGGGTGTGCTGCACTGTCGGAAGGTCAGTGCTGAGGGAGTGCTGCACTGTCAGAGGGTCAGTGCTGAGGGAGTGCTGCACTGTCAGAGGGTCAGTACTGAGGGAGGGCTGCACTGTCAGAGGGTCAGTACTGAGGGAGTGCTGCACTGTCGGAGGGTCAGTACTAAGGGAGTGCTGCACTGTCAGAGGGTCTGTACCAAGGAAGTGCTGCACTGTCGGAGGGTCAGTGCTGAGGGTGTGCTGCACTGTCTTAGGGTCAGTGCTAAGGGAGTGCTGCACTGTCGGAGGGTCAGTGCTGAGGGAGTGCTGTACTATCAGAGGGTCTGTACCAAGGAAGTGCTACACTGTCAGAGGGTCAGTGCTGAAGGCGTACTGCGCTGTCAGAGGTTTAGTACTGAGGGAGTGCTGCACTGTCTTAGGGTCAGTGCTGAGGGAGTGCCGCACTGTCAGAGGGTCAGTGCTGAAGGCGTACTGCGCTGTCAGAGGTTTAGTACTGAGGGAGTGCTGCACTGTCAGAGGGTCAGTGCTGAGGGTGTGCTGCACTGTCTTAGGGTCAGTGCTGAGGGAGTGCCGCACTGTCAGTGTCAGTACTGAGGGAGTGCTGCAGGGTCGGAGGGTCAGTACCGAGGGAGTGCCGCACTGTCGGAGGGTCAGGACTGAGGGATTGCCGCCCTGTCGGAGGATCAGAACTGAGGGAGTGCCTCACTGTCCGAGGGTCAGTACTGAGGGAGTGCTGCACTGTCAGAGGGCCAGTACTGAGGCAGCGCTGCATTGTCAGAGGGTCACTACTGAGGGAGTGCTGCCCTGTCATAGGGTCAGTACTGAGGGAGTGCTGCACTGTCGGAGGGTCAGTACTCAGGGAGTGCCACACTGTCAGAGGGTCAGTAGTGAGGGAGTGCCACACTAGCGGAGGGTCAGTAGTGAGGGAGTGCTGCACTGTCAGCGAGTCAGTAATGAGGGAGTGCTGCACTGTCAGAGGGTCAGTGCTGACGGAGTGCCGCACTGTCCGAGGGTCAGTACTGAGGGAGGGCTGCACTGTCAGAGGGTCAGTGCTGAGGGAGGGATGCACTGTCAGAGGGTCAATACTGAGGGAGGGCTGCACTGTCAGAGGGTCAGTGCTGAGGGAGTGCTGCACTGTCAGAGGGTCAGTGCTGAGGGAGTGCTGCACTGTCAGAGGGTCAATACTGAGGGAGTGCCGCACTGTCAGCGGGTCAGTGCTGAGGGAGTGCTGCACTGTCAGAGGGTCAGTGCTGAAGGAGTACTGCACTGTCAGAGGGTCTGTACCAAGGAAGTGCTGCACTGTCGGAGGGTCAATGCTGAGGGTGTGCTGCACCGTCTTAGGGTCAGTGCTAAGGGAGTGCTGCACTGTCGGAGGGTCAGTGCTGAGGGAGTGCTGTACTATCAGAGGGTCTGTACCAAGGAAGTGCTACACTGTCAGAGGGTCAGTGCTGAAGGCGTACTGCGCTGTCAGAGGTTTAGTACTGAGGGAGTGCTGCACTGTCTTAGGGTCAGTGCTGAGGGAGTGCTGCACTGTCAGAGGGTCAGTGCTGAGGGAGTGCTGCACCATCAGAATGTCAGTACTGAGGGAATGCCACACTGTCGGAGGGTCAGTACTGAGGGAGTGCTGCACTGTCAGAGGGTCATTGCTGAGGGTGTGCTGCACTGTCGGAGGGTCAGTACTGAGGGAGTGCTGCACTGTCAGAGGGTCAGTGCTGAGGGTGTGCTGCACTGTCAGAGGGTCAGTACTGAGGGAGTGCTGCACTGTCGGAGGGTCAGTACTGAGGGAGTGCTGAGGGAGTGCTGCACTGTCGGAGGGTCATTGCTGAGGGTGTGCTGCACTGTCGGAGGGTCAGTGCTGAGGGAGTGCTGCACTGTCAGAGGGTCAGTGCTGAGGGAGTGCTGCACTGTCGTAGGGTCAGTGCTGAGGGAGTGCTGCACTGTCAGAGGGTCAGTACTGAGGGAGTGCTGCACTGTCGGAGGGTCAGTACTGAGGGAGTGCTGAGGGAGTGCTGCACTGTCGGAGGGTCAGTGCTGCACTGTCAGAGGGTCAGTACTGAAGGAGCGCCGCACTGTCTGAGGGTCAGTGTTGAGGGAGAGCTGCACTGTCGGAGGATCAATGCTGAGGGAGTGCCGCACTGTCTGAGGGTCAGTACTGAGGGAGTGCCGCACTGTCAGAGGGTCAGTACTGAGGGAGTGCTGCATTGTCGGAGAGTCAGGACTGAGGGATTGCTGCACTGTCAGAGGGTCAGTACTGAGGGAGTGCTGCACTGTCAGAGGGTCAGTACTGAGGGAGGGCTGCACTGTCGGAGGGTCAGTGCTGAGGGAGTGCTGCAATGTCAGAGGGTCAGTGCTAAAGGAGTACTGCACTGTCAGAGGGTCAGGACTGAGGGAGTGACACAATGTCAGAGGGTTAATACTGAGGTAGTGCCGCACTGTCAGAGGGTCAGTGCTGAAGGAGTACTGCACTGTCAGAGGGTCTGTACCAAGGAAGTGCTGCACTGTCTTAGGGTCAGTGCTGAGGGAGTGCCGCACTGTCAGAGTATCAGTGCTGAAGGATTGCTGCACTGTCAGAGGGTCAGTTCTGAGGGAGTGCCGCACTGTCAGCGGGTCAGTGCTGAGGGAGTACTGCACTGTCAGAGGGTCTGTACCAAGGAAGTGCTGCACTGTCGGAGGGTCAGTGCTGAGGGTGTGCTGCACTGTCTTAGAGTCAGTGCTAAGGGAGTGCTGCACTGTCGGAGGGTCAGTGCTGAGGGAGTGCTGCACTATCAGAGGGTCTGTACCAAGGAAGTGCTACACTGTCAGAGGGTCAGTGCTGAAGGCGTACTGCGCTGTCAGAGGTTTAGTACTGAGGGAGTGCTGCACTGTCAGACGGTCAGTGCTGAGGGTGTGCTGCACTGTCTTAGGGTCAGTGCTGAGGGAGTGCTGCACTGTCGGAGGGTCAGTGCTGAGGGAGTGCTGCACCATCAGAATGTCAGTACTGAGGGAATGCCACACTGTCGGAGGGTCAGTACTGAGGGAGTGGCACACTGTCAGAGGGTCAGTACCGAGTCAGTGCTGAGGGAGTACTGCACTGTCAGAGGGTCAGTACTGAGGGAGTGCTGCACTGTCGGAGGGTCAGTACTGAGGGAGTGCTGCACTGTCAGAGGGTCAGTACTGAAGGAGCGCCACACTGTCTGAGGGTCAGTGCTGAGGGTGTGCCGCACTGTCAGAGGGTCAGTACTGAGGGAGCACCACACTGTCGGAGGGTCAGTGCTGAGGGATTGTCGCACTGTCAGAGGGTCAATACTGAGGGAGTGCTGCACTGTCAGAGGGTCAGTGCTGAGGGATTGCTGCACTGTCAGAGGGTCAGTACTGAGGGAGGGCCGCACTGTCGGAGGGTCAGTACTGAGGGAGTGCCGCACTGTCGGAGGGTCAGTACTGAGGGAGTGCTGCACTGTCGGAGGGTCAGTACTGAGGGAGTGCAGCACTGTTGGAGGCTCAGTACTGAGGGAGTGCTGCACTGTTGGAGGGTCAGTACTGAGGGAGTGCTGCACTGTTGGAGGGTCATTGCTGAGGGAGTGCTGCAATGTTGGAGGTTCAGTACTGCGGGAGTGGCGCACTGTCAGAGTGTCAGTGCTGAGGGAGTGCTGGACTGTGGGAGGTCCAGTACTGAGGGAGTGATCCTGGCGGAGGGTGAACCATGTACTCCGGGTGTTTCGGAGTAAGCCGAGATGCCTCAGAATGAAACTGGGGACTGTCTTTCCAACGAGATCCTGAACCCGATGCTCTACCTGTTCATGCTGCTACGGTGCTGTTTTTGAACGGGAGAGGGGAAGTCTCCCTTGTGTCCTGGGTTAAGGTCAGAGTCATGCTAGCCTGTTTATTATCACGTTATTAACCACGTTCCTAAATCACAAACTAAAGTCTTGCCAGAATCCAGTCTGTGGATCTTGTGGAGATGACGAGGACAGTGTAACTGCCTACGTTCGATCGTCACTGAATCATTTATAATGAGGGAAATCTGGGCCTGGTCGATAAAACCTTGCTGCATTGCACCTTTATGTCGCCCCCAGTTTCATTCTGAGGCATCTCGGCTTACTCCTTCCAACAGCACTTACCCTTCCTGGGGTCTGGTGCCTGGAGTTGAATTCTGGAGGGATCTCAGCAGAGGTCCGTATACCTGGAATGTAACATCTTAGGCATCACCCTGCATCATTGTGGAGATGAAGAGAGATGTGTGTTAACCTGTGTGATTGCCTTCATGCTCTGTTACTGTTCAGGGGGCTTTGGCTCCTCTCTGCACCTGTGCTTAAATAGCAACCCCTCCCATCCCTCCCAGTTCAGGTCTGGTGCCAGGCAGCAAATAGTCAGCATGGAGCTATTCCACCATGGAAGTTGGCATCATTTTGTAGTATTCCGGATCTAGCAGGATCCTGGAAGACCGCCTTTGTTAATCCACCAAGTCTTAATCAAACCGTGACAGTCAGTAACAGGCCAATACATTGCTCACCCTGACTCAACTCAGATTTTAAATGAACAATCTGACCTAGCATCAGTTTATTTAGAATCCGTACAGAATGGAAACAGGCCCTTTGGCCCAACAAGTCCACACTGACCCTCTGAAGAGTAACCCACCCAGACCCATTTCTCTACAGTTCCTCCTGACTAATGCACCTAACCTACACATCCCTGGACACTCTGGGCAATTTAGAATGGCCAATTCACCTGACCTGCACATCTTTGGATTGTGGGAGGAAACCGGAGCACCCGGAGGAAACCCACGCAGAGATGGGGAGAATGTGCAAACTCCACACAGACAGTCACCCGAGGGTGGAATTGAACCCAGGTCCCTGGTGCCGTGAGGCAGCAGGGCTAACCACTGAAATACTGTGTCATCCTCCCAGCTGTGAAAAAGTGTCTCAAACTGCAACCCAGTTTAACACCTAGAGCAGCCTCCTGAAGGATAAAAGGATGTTCCCAATGATCAGGAAGTCCATAGCCAGAGGGGTCACAGTGTAAGGATGCAGGGTAGGCCATTCAGGGCTGAGCTGAGGAGACATGTCTTCACCCAGGGAGTGGGGAGCCTTTGGGATTCTCTGCAACAGGAAGTGGTTGAGGCCAAAACATTGAATGTTTTCAGGAAGGAGTTAGATACAGTTCCTTGGGCTAAAGGGACTGTTTTCCCATGCTCCGAGTCAAAGGACATTCTGTGCAGAGATGGAGTAGGCAGATCGGAGGATCTCTACGTATGATCAATGTGCTCGAGGAGGTTGCTGTAGCAACGACCTCTCTGGTTTTAGTGAAGGTCGATCAGGCTGTTCCCGGGGAGTTCACTGGAGTTCACACAAATGAGGAAGGGGACCTTACAGACGCTTATAAAGTTCGAACAGGACTGGACAAGGTAGATGCAGGGAGGATGTTCCTGATGGTGGGTGTGTCCAGAATCAGAGATCACAGTCTGAGGATTCAGGGTAGACCATTTAGGATGGAGATGAGGAGACATATCTTCACCCAGAGAGTGGTGAGCCTGTGGAATTCGTGACCACAGGAAGGGGTTGATGCCAAAACATTGAATGTATTCAGGAGGCGGCTTGATATAACAGTTGGGACAAATGGGAATCGAAGGTTACGGAGAGAAAGCAGGATTAGGCTGTTGAGTTGGACAATCGGCCGTGACCGTGATGAATGGCAGAACAGGCTCAAAGGGCCGAACGGCCGCCTCCTGCTCCTATCTTCTATGTTTCTATCTGACAATAGACAATAGGTGCAGGAGTAGGCCATTCAGCCCTTCGAGCCTGCACCGCCATTCAATATGATCATGGCTGATCATCCTTAATCAGTATCCTGTTCCTGCCTTATCTCCATAACCCTTGATTCCACTATCTTTGAGAGCTCTATCCAACTCCTTCTTAAATGAATCCAGAGACTGGGCCTCCACTGCCCCCTGTGGCAGAGCATTCCACACAGCCACCACTCTCTGGGTGAAGAAGTTTCTCCTGAGCTCTGTCCTAAATGGTCTACCCTGTATTTTTAAGCTGTGTCCTCTGGTTCGGCATTCACCCATCAGTGGAAATATGTTTCCTACTGCCAGAGTGTCCAATCCTTTCATAATCTTATACGTCTCAATCAGATCCCATCTCAATCTTCAAAACTCAAGGGTATACAAGCCCAGTCGCTTCAGTCTTTCAGTGTAAGGTAATCCTGCCATTCCAGGAATTGACCTCGTGAACCCACGCTGCACTCCCTCAATAGCCAGAATGTCTTTTCTCAAATTTGGAGACCAGAACTGCACACAGTACTCCAGGTGTGGTCTCACCAGGGACCTGTACAGCTGAAGAAGAAACTCTTTGCTTCTATACTCAATCCCTCTTGTTATGAAGGCCAGCATGCCATTAGCCTTCTTCACTACCTGCTGTACCTGCATGCTTGCCTTCATTGACTGGTGTACAAGAACACCCAGATCTCTCTGTACTGCCCCTTTACCTAAATTGATTCCATTGAGGTAGTAGTCTGCCTTCCTGTTCTTGCTACCAAAGTGGATAACCATACATTTATCCACATTAAACTGCATCTGCCATGCATCTGCCCACTCACCTAACTTGTCCAGGTCACCCTGTAATCTCCTAACATCCTCAACACTTTTCACCCTGCCACCCAGCTTTGTATCATCAGCAAATTTGCTAATGTTATTGCTGATACCATCTTCTATATCATTAACATATACTGTAAAAAGCTGTGGTCCCAGCACGGATCCCTGCGGTACCCCGCTGGTCACTGCCTGCCATTCCGAAATGGAGCCGTTTATCACTACCCTTTGTTTCCTATTAGCCAACCAATTTTCAATCCAATCTAGTACTTTGCCCCCAATACCATGCACCCTAATTTTACTCACTAACCTCCTGTGTGGGACTTTATCAAAATCTTTCTGAAAGTCCAGGTACACTACATCTACTGGATTTCCCTCGTCCAACTTCATAGTTACATCCTCAAAAAATTCAAGAAGATTAGTCAAGCATGATTTCCCCTTCATAAATCCATGCTGACTCTGTCCTATCCTGTTACTACTATCCAGATGTGCAGTAATTTCATCCTTTATAATAGACTCCAGCATCTTTCCCACCACTGAGGTCAGACTAACTGGTCTATAATTACCTGCTTTCTCTCACCCACCTTTCTTAAAAAGTGGTATAACATTAGCCACCCTCCAATCCTCAGGAACCGACCCCGAATCTATTGAACTCTGGAAAATAATCACCAACGCATCCACGATTTCCCGAGCCACCTCCTTCAGTACCCTGGGATGCAGACCATCAGGCCCCGGAGACTTATCAACCTTCAGACCTAACAGTCTCTCCAACACCAAATCCTGGCAAATATAAATTCCCTTAAGTTCAGGACCTTCAGCCACTGTTACCTCAGGGAGATTGCTTGTGTCTTTCCCAGTGAACACAGATCTGAAGTACCCATTTAATTCCTCTGCCATTTCTTTGTTCCTAGTAATATATTCCCCTGTTTCTGTCTTCAAGGGCCCAATTTTTGTCCTAACCATTTTTTTGCCTTGCACATACCTAAAAAAGCTTTTACTATCCTCCTTAATATTCTTGGCCAGTTTACCTTCGTACCTCATTTTTCCTCTGCGTATTTCCTTCTTAGTAATCCTCTGTTGCTCTTTAAAAGCTTCCCAGTCCTCCGTTTTCCCACTTATCTTAGCTATGTTATACTTTTTCTCTTTTAACTTTATATGTTTCTTTACTTCCCTCGTCAGCCACGGCCGCCCATGCCTCCTCCTGGGATCTTTCTTCCTTTTAGGAATGAACTGATCCTGCAACTTCTGCATTATACACAGAAATATCTGCCATTGTTCCTCCACGGTCATCCCTGCTAAGGTATTGCATCATTGAACTTTGGCCAGCTCCTCCCTCATAGCTCCATAATTCCCTTTATTCAACAGAAGTACTGTCACTTCCGATTGTACCCTCTCCCTCTCAAATTGCAGATTGAAGCTTATTGTATTATGGTCACTACTTCCCAATGGCTCCTTCACTTCGAGGTCTCTGACCAATTCTGGTTCGTTACACAATACCAGATCCAGAATTGCCTTCTCCCTGGTCGGCTCCAGCACCAGCTGTTCTAAGAATCCATCTCTGAGGCACTCCACAAAGTCTCTTTCTTGTGGTCCAATACCATCCTGATTCTCCCAGTCTACCTGCATGTTAAAATCCCCCATAACAACTGTAGTAACATCTTTGCGGCAGGCCAATTTCAGCTCCTGATTCAACTTACATCCGACATCCAGACTACTGTTTGGGGGCCTGTAGATGACTCCCAAGAGGGTCTTTTTACCCTTAGTATTTCGAAGCTCTATCCACACTGACTCTACATCCCCTGACTCTAGGTCCCCCCACGCAAGGGACTGAATATCGTCCCTTACCAACAAGGCCACCCCACCCCCTCTGCCCGTCAGTCTGTCCTTACGATAGCACGTATAGCCTTGAATATTCATTTCCCAGGCCCTGTCCACTTGAAGCCACGTCTCAGTTATCCCCACAATATCGTATCTGCCAATTTCCAAAAGAGCCTCAAGCTCATCCATCTTATGTCTAATACTTCGTGCATTCATGTATAGTATTTTTAATTTGTTACTGCTCTCACCCTTCCCATCAACCCCTATTTCACTCAACCTTCCAGCATGATGCCTTTCCGAGTTTTCTGCCTCATTAATACAGTTGTCTTTCTTGACTTCTCTTGTTCTAACTTTCCCTTCAATTTCCTTTTTAAACATCCAGCTTGTCCCCTCCCCCCGCTACTTAGTTTAAATGTAGCGGTGTTGCAGTAGAAAACCTGCCTGCCAGAATACTGGTCCCTAACCTATTAAGGTTCAAACCGTCTCTCTTGTAGAATTTATGTTTACCACAAAATATACCCCAGTGATCCAAGAACTTAAATCCTTGCTTCCTGCACCAATTCCCCAACCACACATTCAAGTCCATTATCTCCCTGTTTCTGGCCACACTAGCCCGAGGAACTGGAAGCAAACCGGAGATAACCACCTTGGACGTCCTGCTTTTCAGCCTTCTACCTAGTTCTCTGAAGTCCCGCTGTAGTATGTTCCTCTTCTTCCCGACATCATTTGTGCCGACATGTACCAACACCTCTGGCTCTTCACCCTCATCCTTGAGGATTTCCTGCACTCTGTCCACGATGTCTTTCACTCTAGCACCAGGAAAGCAACACACCATCCTTAAATCCCGTCTGCTGCCACAAAAACCCCGGTCAGTTCCTCTCACGATGGAGTCCCCTATTACCACGGCTCTGCGCAATGTCCGACTCTTCCGCTCTGCCTCTGCAGCAACTTTTGATTGACAGACCTGGCCGCCTTGCGAACTGGCAGTGTCATCAGTCTCTTCTTCCAAAAGCTTCAACTTGTTCCTGACAGGTACTTCTCCCGGGGTCTCTTGCACCTGTCTCCTCTCAGCCTTCCTCATCTTCTGCTCTCTTCTGGCATGATTGGTGTAATAACATCGCTGAAGGTCTTGTCCAGAAAGATCTCGTTTTCTCGGATGAGCCTAAGGTCTTCGAGTTCTTTCGTCAGCGCTGCAATATGCTCGGTCAATTGCTGAATGTGCACACACTTTCCACACATATACGAGCCAGACACACCAGAGTCGTTGACCTCCCACATCAAGCACGTAACGCACTGAACCAGCTGGGCAGTCATGTCTTCACCCTCTTCAACTGTGGTGTAATCACTTCACTCAACCTCCTTGTCAAAGACTCCTGAGATGAAGCCTCACTCTTCGATCTAAACTTCCTTAGACCCTCTTTTTGTGGCACGTCTGTGGACTCTTAATTAAGGTTAGAGGAGGAGGGAGGGAGGGAGACCCTACTTTGTAGGACCTGGGGTTTAGAACACACCCACTCTAATAGCAATCACTTACCTTCCCGACCGGCTTTGCGCTCCGTCTGAACTTCCGCCCAGCTCCCGCCGCTCTCTGTGGTGAAAAGAGCTGAGCCCAGTTGCCCTTGGAGAGGTAGCTTGAGGTGTCCCCAGCTCATTTGAAGTTTTTCACTGAAGTGAATCGTCTCCCATCCAATCACATTCTGTAAACTCTAACTCCGTCAGCTTTCTTTTTGACGCAATGCTGCTTTTGAGATTGTAATCCTTCGAGCCATTGTCCCTTTGGGGGGGGAGGGGGGGGAGGGGGGGGGGGGGGGGGGTGTCACTTGTTAACTTGGTTCTGTTTGGTTCAGTTGGTTTATTTGAGTTATTTCAAAAGAGTCAATAAGAGCCTGCTGGGTTTGTGGTTAGGAGGTAGCTGTAGAGAACAGAACAAGTTCAACCAGGTGGACCTCATAGAATGTGAGTTCCCTGATTGGGGCTGTTAACCCAGTCCAGTCAGGGAGCGCTGGCTGACAGATAGAAACAGGAATGACTTGCCCTTTGATGTGAAGGGCGCTGCTCGTCACTGGACACTCGGGTGTTTCCTTTCTTCCTGGTGGTGGAATAGAAATAAAGATTTACACACTCATTGTTCTTCACTGTGTCCTACACCTGCACACACGACATGGGTGTTGGGGAAAAATAAGCACTATCACTGTTAGGCGGTCGTGTGGGTATGTCAGGGATTCTGTTTACTCTGGCTCTGAGCTAGTTGGGTCAGTATCATGTCTAATGCATGAGTAACTTGGTAATGGGATAGTGGAGTTATTTCAGCCCAGAGGCAAGTCTTGTATTGAACCTATTCTCAATGAAACCCTTAGTGTCTAATGGCTAGAGATCAGTCCGACATTGCCCTGAGCTCTGGAATCCCCCCTCAATGACCATCTCCATCTCTTTCCTATTATGAGTCACTCTCTAAAACCAACTTCTAAAACCAACCTCTTTCTTACCATCTCTTTTCAAAGGAATTGACCAAAGGCCCTTTTCATAGAACACTGACAGTGTGGAAACAAGCCTTTCGGCCCAACAAATCCACAGCGACCCTCCAAAAAGAAGCCCACCCAGACCTATTCCCCTACCTTATATCGAATATTTACCCCTGATCAATGCACCTAACCTACACATCCTTGAACACTATGGGCAATTCACCCTAACCTGCACATCTTTCAATTGTGGGAGGAAACCCACGCAGACATGGGGAGAACATGCAAACTCCACACAGACAGTTACCCGAGGCTGGGATTGAATCCGGGTCCCTGGCGCTGTGAGGCAGCAGTGCCAACCACTGAGCCACCGTGCCACCTTAAGGCTCAGTGTCCATCCCTTTCATAACGCTCTTATTCATCATCTTTGCCTATCATGCTATAGTCATGTGATTATTGTCGAAATGGTCTTGACGTCTCCTAACGACGTTGTTTTGTATTTTTCTGAAAGGGGAACCGAGAGGAGGGGGAAGCAGATCTGGCCCGCGCCATGGAGGATGCAAAGGTAACCAACCCATTGGGTCAAAGTCAGTTGAAACGCTCAAAGACAAAGGGGCAGGAGAGAGATGAAACCCACACTTTGATTTAACAGTGACAGCCATCGCCCATTTCCTGACGCACTGGGTCACATTACCTCCCTCCATGACTGCTCCAAACGTCTCCGGAATGTGCCTGTCTCTTGGTGGGGCCATTAGTGTACAATGCCCCTGTGGGCTAGGGGTCTCCAAGACTGTCCCAGCACCCACAGAAATTAAAAACCCACCTCCCGATGCAGGTATAATCCAAATCACAGAGGGGGTTTTCAAAAATGGTGAGTAATTCTGGGATTAATTGTCTTTGAATGTATTTGTCCACTAATAGCAGAAGTATTGGAGGCAGGAGTAAGTATTTCATTGATGGTGAAGGGGGTTGGGGGTGGGGACCCTGCAGTTGTGAAAGACACTGTATAAATGCAAGAATTTCTTTAAAAGGTTTAGTGTGACTTGGAACTTGTCTTATTCTTTATCCTGGCCTCTATCCCAACAGACAAACCCATTCAACTCGGAACTGAATAAGCGAGACTTAGGAGGAGGAGTAGGCTCCTTTGGCTTACTCTGTTCAGAAGCTTGTTGCTTCATTGCTGAGGTTAGCGCTGTGGTACCGAGGGAGTGCAACATAGTTCGGGGTGTCACCAGCCCTTGTCTTCCCTCAACTGAGTGCAAAGATCTCATGGCTCAGATAGAGTCGTAGAGTTATACAGCACGGATACAGAACCTTTGTTCCAACTTGACCATGCCATCCAGATATCCTAAACTGATCCAGTCCCACTTACTAGCACTTGGCCCATATCCCTCTAAAGCTTTCCTATTCATATACCCATCCTTTTAAATATTGCAATTGTACCAGCCTCCACCACTTCCTCTGGCAGCCCATTCCACACACGTACCACCCTCTGCGTGAAAAAGTTGCCCCTCAGGTCCTTTTTCTCTCTTTCCCCTCTCACCTCTAGTTTGGGACTCCATAACCTTGGCTATTCACCCTCTGCATGCCCCTCATTATTTTATAAACCTCTGTCAGGTCACCCCTCAGCCTCCAATGCTCCAACGAGAAAAGATTGAATTGAATTAGCTTTATTGTCACTCACATGAATACAGTGAAAAGTTTACAATCACCACTTAGAACACTACCTTAGGTGACAATGTGCTTAAGTATGGAATCTTCTGTACAAATTCTTAGGGAAAAAAATAGAATAATAAAGAAATAGAAAGTTTAGCATTACAGAAATTCAAAAGTACGAAATTATGGTAATAATTTAGAAAATACAAAAGAAATTAAAAATTCTGAATAACAGTGCTTCCACTATAATATAACAAAGAGCAAAAAGAAATAATCCCACCGCGGCCTACCCAGCCCCACCCTGGAGCTCAGAGGAGAGCAGTCCTTGGGCCAGTATTGATCCCTGAACCGACATCGACCTTTTTCTTTCTATTGGGGAGGGCTGCTGATGGCAAATTGCCGTGTAACTCATAAAGCAGCAGTGCTTTGATTGGCTGGAAAGATCATTTTAAGGTTGTGAAAGGATATTTTTAACCACAACCTTTGTTTTTAACATAACATGAGTCTGGATAACTTTTGGATTTAGCCAGCTGCATCTGCAGGTCAGGGTATGCAGTCAGCTGTTCTCTCTTCACTGTGTGTGTGTGTGTGTCTGTGTGTGTGTGTGTCTGTGTCTCTGTGTGTGTGTGTCTGTGTGTGTGTGTCTGTGTGTGTGTGTCTGTGTGTGTCTATGTGTGTCTGTGTGTGTCTGTGTGTGTGTGTCTGTCTGTCTGTGTGTGTGTCTGTCTATCTGTGTGTGTGTCTGTCTGTGTGTGTGTGTGTCTGTGTGTGTGTCTGTGTGTGTCTGTGTGTGTCTGTGTGTGTCTGTGTGTGTGTGTGTGTGTGTGTGTGTGTGTGTCTGTGTCTGTCTGTGTGTGTGTGTGCGTGTGTGTGTCTGTCTGTGTGTGTGTGTGTGCCTGTGTGTGTGTGTGTGTGTGAGTGTGTGTGTGTCTGTCTGTGTGTGTGTGTGTGTGTCTGTCTGTGTGCCTGTGTGTGTGTGTGTCTGTCTGTGTGTGTGTGTGTGTGTCTGTCTGTGTGCCTGTGTGAGTGTGTGTCTGTCTGTGTGTGTGTGAGTGTGTGTGTGTCTGTCTGTGTGTGTGTGTGTGTCTGTGTGTCTGTCTGTCTGTGTGTGTGTGTGTCTGTCTGTGTGCCTGTGTGAGTGTGTGTCTGTCTGTGTGTGTGTGAGTGTGTGTGTGTCTGTCTGTGTGTTTGTGGGGCCGCACTGTATAAAAATGCTGAGCTTTCCCAGCATGCACCGGTGCATGAAGAGGCCCTATTTGAGATATAATTCTCCATCACACCCTGCCCTGCCCTCGTCCCACTTTGAAACTCTTCTGTTTCAGGAGGTGCCTGGTCTTGGTTGACAATTGTAACTGGAACAATATTGGATTGAAATAGCACAGAGCGAGGCCATTTGGCCCACTGTGTGTCTGCCAGCTCTTTGGAACAGCTATCCTAGACCCCTTTACTCTTCCCTCACATTACCTGCAAATGTTTCCTTTCCAAGTGTTTATCTGATTCCCCTTTTGAAATATATTCACAATTCTGCTCTCACCACCCTTTCAGGCAGATCATTCTTGGTAATTACTCGGTGCTGGGTTAAATTAAAAACACTCCTTGTCCTGCTCTGATTCTATTGCTTGTTACCTTCAATGAATGTGTCCTGGTTTCTGACCCTTCCACTGGTGGGCATTATTTCTGTGTATTTAACTCTCTCAGAATGGAAGCAGCTAGCTAGCAAATGGAACCCCACCACAGGACCTTTGTAGGTGACAGTACAGTACTGTGCTCTCTGGGTGTCCGATCTCTCTTATGTTCTTGATGGATTCTTACTAACGTGACAGAAAAACAAAAACACTCTCTTTTCTTTCCTTTACTATGCAAACCATGTCAGCTTATATCCGATTACCTGGTAAGTCTCTGTAAATCGTCACTGCGCTGTCATGGCTGAGACGCTTCCTTAGCGGACAGCAGGTTTTTAGTGTTTATATAAATGATGCTCCTTTGAATGTAGGATGTTGTGTTTTTAATCCAGTTTTCCGCACTCCCTCCTCAAAACTCCCCAGAAACAAAGAAATTCATGATGGCACTTGGTCAGAAAACACGAGTGGTTTGACTTGACTGTTGATGCTTGGATTTACTGATTCCCATTGGTTTTAGTGCCTGGCACAGTATTAACTCACGTTGCTGTTAGTTAGAATGGGGCGGGACTGAGGTCTAAGTCTGTTAACTCGTGAATCTAGGAATGGAGATGATATCAGTCATGGCTCGGGGGGAGTGCTCCCATCTCTGAGTCAGAGGATTGTGGGCTCAAATCCCCATCCAGTGCAAAATCCAGACTGATGCCAATAATCTGACCAAGAGACATAGAATAGCAAACTCCGATACACAGCAAACATTACAGCTGTAACTAGACTTCAGGAGGTACTGGTGACAGACAGCACTGGAACAACATAAAGTCATGGCAAGTTTCTTTCTCCAGAGCGGTGTTGGAGAACACAGTGTGGGATTGGGTATTTGGAGAGTAGGAGAAGTTGACAGAGCCATCCTTCGTGGGTGGTACGATTGCTAGCACTACTGCCTCACAGCGCCAGAGACCTGGGATCGATTCCCGCCTCGGGCGACTGTCTGTGTGGAGTTTGCAGAGTCTGCGTGGGTTTCCTCCTAAGTCTGAAGAGATTAGGGTGGATTGGTCATGGTATATTGCCCCATAGTGTCCAGGGATGTGTAGGTTAGGGTGGATTGGTCATGGTAAATTGCCCCATAGTGTCCAGGGATGTGCAGGTTAGGGTGGATCGGTCATGGTAAATTGCCCCATAGTGTCCAGGGATGTGCAGGTTAGGGTGGATCGGTTATGGTAAATTGCACCATAGTGTCCTGGGATGTGCAGGTTAGGGTGGATCGGTCATGGTAAATTGCACCATAGTGTCCAGGGATGTGCAGGTTAGGGTGGATTGGCCATGGTAAATTGCACCATAGTGTCCAGGGATATGCAGGTTAGGGTGGATCGGCCATGGAGAATGCAGTGATGGAGTGGGTTTGGGTGAGATGCTCTTCAAAGGGTTGGCATGGACTTGATGGACCGAATGGCTTGTAGTTGATTCTAGGATGTTGATCTGTGAACTACCCCTCAAACACAGCTTCCTGCGTTGCTCTGAAATGAGACCTGCGCTCGGTCCGAGACCAAGAGAGAAAACCTGGCCTGGCATTGAATTTTAATTCTGTTGTGCTCCTGACGATGACAGTCGGACACAGGGGGTGAAAGGAGTGGGAGGATAGAGGGGATGGTACAGAGGAGGACAAAGGCTTGTGTCCAGCACACACTGGAATGGAGCGAATGGCCTGTCCTTGTGCTGGCACTGTTTTCTAACTCCGTTCTCTTGCTGTGTGGTTGTTAGGAGCTGTGTGGCTCAACCGACGAAGACTCGGGCTCCATGGAGTCAAAGTTCATCAGCATCTTGTGTATGAGGAGCTACCCCCACCTCAGGAGAGGTGAGTGTTTCCCCCTTCCCCCACCCCCCACCCCCCAGAATCCGCTGCTGTCACTCTGTGCTCTCTTCATCCCCTGTTGATCCCTACTTCTCCTTCAGCATCTGCTCTGCACTCTCCACCTCTGAGTGAGAAGGCTGTGTGCACAAGTCTTCCTTGAGAGATTTGAGTCACAGACCAAGGCTGGTGTTTCCCAATCCAACGCTGTCGGATGTACCACCCTTCAGATGACATCTGAAACTGAGGCCCTTCTTCATTTCTCAGGTGGATGTTAAAATTCCCAGGCCACGTATTGACGGGGAGCTCAGTGTACTGACCACTGCCAGCCATTTTCTCCTTAACTGCCCCTGTTTGTCTACACCTCAGCTACACCACCCTAACCCTTCTCCCATCCCTGATTCTCAACCCTCCATGGTCTCCGCACAGCCCTCAGACCCATCTCTGTAAATTCCTCAGGGCTTTCAAGCCAGCACAGTGGCTCAGTGGTAGCACTGCTGCCTCACAGCCCCAGGAACCCGGGTTCAATTCCAGCCTCGGATGACTGTCTGTGTGGAGTTTGCACATTCTCCCTGCGTCCAGGGATGTGCAGATTAGGGTGGATTGGCCATGGGTAAGGTAGGGGTTTGGTTGGGATGCTGTTCAGTAGGTCGGTGCAAACTCGATGGGCTGAATGGCTTCTTTCCACACTGTGGGAATTCTATTAAGCCTCTGGGATCTCTGTGCTCCTTCAGTTCTGGCCTCTTCTGCAGTCCCCATTTTCATCGCTGCACCATTGGTGGCCAACTCCCTGCGCCCCATCACTGGAACCCCCTCCATATCTCCCATCTCGCCTTGGAGACTATCCTTAAAACCTACCCCATCTGTCCGACTGTGCCCTGAAATGGTCTCACTTTCTGTTTGATTATCCTCCTGCGAGCGTTTTGTCGTCTGTTAAAGACAGTGAGGCCTGGAGCTTAGGGTTGAGGTTGGCAGGTATTTCCCAGGCTCTGATTGGCTGCACTGTGTTTTCTTGCAGTTTTCCAGGATTACATCAAACTCACCAACAGAGATATCGAGCAGACCATCAAGAATGATATATCTGGAGACGTGAGGAATGCACTGATCGCTATCGGTGAGTCAGTCCAGCTCATTCCAAACAAAAGGGACAATGTTCATCTGCACGTACACACACATATTAACACATGTGTACACACTCAAACACATACACATACACCATATGCACTCAACCACGTGCGCACACATGCCTGTGCACACATGTACATTTACCTACATGTGCACACATCCACATACGTGCACCCGCATGTACACACACGTACACACACACACATACTTATGCACACGCATGTACACACACATGTACATACAGATGCACCCTGTATGTCCTTGTTTGCTATGATCTGCCTGTACTGCTCGCAAAGCAAAACTTTTCACTGTACTCAGGTACATGTGACTATAATAAATCAAATCAGATGCACACGTTTGCTTATGCACATGTGGATTCTGCACACAAAGATTCACATACATAACACATACATGTGGAATCCCCCCAACTCTGTCACCCCCCCTTCTGTTTCTCCCACTCTGTCCCCAGCCCTCTGTTTATCCCCCGCCCCCACTCTTGACGATTCTGAGTCTCTGACTCCCCCCTTGATTTCGGTTCCAGAGGCACTGACAAACACCCGAACCCTCGTTCCTGCTCCAGCAGCTCACAGACTGGTACAGATGACCCAGATTACCATGTGCTGTGCGAGACCATGGCTCCCCCGACTCCAGTTTCCTGCCTGTCTCGCTGTCCCTGTTTCTCTGTCCCACCTTCCCAGGCCTGTATTTCTACAGAATCTCCTTTAATCAGTGCAAACTGCAGATCTTCAATAGCACCTTGTGATGAGGCATTCCACATCCCATTAGCTGTTCTATCGACGAGTCCTCCTCCTGTTGTACTTTCTCACATTTGATCTCTTCCTGGTCTCCCACTAAGTGGTTTTTCCCTCCTTCACCCTGTCATCTCATAAAGGCTGTTATTTATTATTTTATGACCAAAACCTTATGCAAAGATGAATGGTGTGAAAGGAGAATTAGGTTCTTAAATTATCTGGGGTAATTCCAGAGTTCTTTCTACATATTCTCTTGTCTGTAGAGAGTGAGTCAGAAACACATCAGGAAGTAAACAGACTCTGGAACACTCTCTCTCTCTCTCTCTCTCTCTCTGTTCCACCCGCATCACCCCCCCCCCGCCCGCCTCTACAGTGTGACAACAGGCCATTTGACCCAACAAGTCCACACCAATCCTCCGAAGAGTAATCCACCCAGACCCATTCCCCTAGCCTATTATCCTATATTTGTCCCTGACTAATGCACCTAACCTACACATCCATGGACACTCTGTGCAATTTAGCAAGACCAATCCACCCTAACCTGCACATCTTTGGATTGTGGGAGGAAACTGGAGCACCCGGAGGAAACCCACGCAGACACGGGGAGAACGTGTAAATTCCACATCAACAGTTGTCCGAGGCTGCAATCGAAACTGGGTTCCTGGTCATTGTGAGACTCTTCTTCCTATTGATTTATTTTTTCTCCCTGTTCTCTCTGTAGTGTACCTGCACCTGGACAGTATTTGCATGGACTCTAACCTCTCCCATTGGCACTGCCTAGTGTCTCCTCTTTGTGTGTTTCTGTGCAAGGGCGCGTATCCTTCCACAACCCAGAAGGCTTCCATGAAATATTGTGACTGAAGATCAAAACATGGATGGATTTAGTCTGTTTAAAATCTGCTGTGCCGTTTCGTAAGGCCATGGCTGATTTGTCCGAGGGTTTGACTTCTCTTTCAGACCAGCGCCTCTCAAAGCTGCAACTCTGTCACATTTCAAAAGTCTGTCTACATCCTCTTTAAATATTTTCAGAGATCTCCACAACCCTCTGGGGTAGAGAATCCCAGACATTCGTTGCTCTCTGGGAGAAGAAATCCTTCATCAGTCCAAAGATGTGCAGGTTGGGTGGATTGGCCAAGGGAAATGCAAGGTTACAGGGATAGGGTTAGGGGGGTGAGGCTGGGTATGGTGCTGTTTGGAGGGCCACTGTGGACTTGTTGGGACGAATGGCCTGTTTCCACACTGTTGGGATTCTATGATTCTCAGTTGTGAGTGAATTATCCTGTATCTGTGTCCCTTGTGAGAGTTTTCTCCATTGGTAGAAATATCTTTTCAGCATCAAGTCTCTTCAGAATCTTGTATATTTCACTAAGATCAGCCCTCATTCTTCTAAACTCTGAAGCATAAATCAAGAAACACAGGGAATAGCAGCAGGAGTAGGCCACTCTGCCCTTTGTGCCTGCTGTACCATTCGTTAGGATTGTGATTGATCATCCAATCACAACCCCTATTCTCCCCAGATCCTTTGATCCCTTTAGCCCTAAGAATGTGGGGTGGCACGGGGGCTCAGTGGTTAGCACTGCTGCCTCACAGCACCAGGGACCTGGGTTCAATTCCCACCTCGGGTGACTGTGTGGAGTTTGCACACTCTCCCTGTGTCTGTGTGGATTTCCTCCGAGTGCTCCGGTTTCCTCCCACAGTCCAAAGGTTCGGTAAATTGCCTGTAGTGTTGAGGGATGTGTAGGTTAGGTGCATAGGTCAGGGGTAAATGTAAAGTAGTAGGGTAGGGGAATGGGTCTGGGTGGGTTACTCTTCGGAGGACTCTACAATTCTATGGGCTTCTTGAAAACATTCAATGTTTTGACCTCAACTTAGTTCCACAATCCAGTGCTCACTTGTATGTTTTGCCATTTAGTGCCAGACACCTGTTCTGTAAAATATCTGAGGCGCTGGTTGGATGATGATAAAGAGCATGTTCTGCCATTGGCAGCTGTGCCTTCAGCAGTCTTGGTGCTAAGCTCCAGAACTCTGTCTGTAAACCTCAATGACTCTTTACCTCGCGCTCTCCCATGCTGAAAACCACCCCCATTGACCAAGCTTTGGGATCATCTGTCCTTCCATGACTTGACAGCACAATAACTCTAAACTGGCATATTGTAATGCAGCAAGAACAAGGATATGTAGCCTGTTGTATAAAGTTGTGGTTCTGAAGGAGTTAATGTTTATGTCCTGTATTTTGATTCTGTCCTTGCGCCCTAGTGCCCCAGGGCTTGTTTGCAGAGGTGGCTTATTTTCTACTATTAACACCCACCATTAACACTTATGCTGCATCTATATCACTCCTCTACATTGCTCATCCCCCTTTGTGAATATCACAGAAATGATCATTTTACACATCCCTTCAGTCCTGGGGAAGGATCCCTGGACTCGAAATGTTAACTCTGTTTTTCTCTCCACCGATACTGCCAGACCTGCTGAGTTTCTCCAGGACTTTGTACTTTTATTTCAGATTTCCAGCATCCGCCATATTTTCCTTTTATTATAGGTTAGAGGGGTGGGTCTGGGTGGAATGCTGTTCCTAGGGTCATTGTGGATTCAATGGGCTGAATGGCCTGCTTCCACACTGTATAGATTCTATAAAGAAGGGTCACCAGACCCAAAGCTCTAACTCTGATTTCTCTCCACAGATGCTGCCAGACCTGCTGAGCTTTTCCAGTGATGTTTGGTTTTGATTTTCCTCCCCATTGTCCAACAATTTTTTCTGCTTAACTGATTTATTTGGTTCCAGTTGGAAGGCTACAGTTTAATCTTCTTTCACCAGCAAATCAAAATTCGCAGTTCATGAGTTCAGCGTGTATATTTTCAGATTTTTATTTTTGTTTTGTCAACAGTCTGGAAATATCTAGGTGTGCTACGTAAGTGCAGGTTGTTGTTGTACACCAATTTCTCTGTCTCCTTCATTCCTAGTTCGCAACATCAAGAACATGCCAGGGTTCTTTGCCGAACGCCTCTACAAGTCGATGAAGGTAAATTCTCCTTCATTAACCTCATCTGTGATGGAGTTAGTTTATCCATTCACTCCACAGCTGCCTACATGTATTCAGATCCTGGACTTTGACCCAGCCACAGTGAAGGAACAGCAAACTACTTCCACGTCAGGATGGTGAGTGCCGTGGAGAGGAACTGGCAGGGGTTGGTGTTCCCACGTACCTACTGCCCTTGGCCTCCTCAAAGGAAATGGATGTTGGTTTTGAAGGTGTTGCCAAAGGAGCTCTGGTGAATTACTGCAGAGAATCAGAGAGATGTCCACACTCTGTCAGCGATGAAGGGATTGAGCAGTGAAGGGGGTGGATGGGGTCCAGACCAAGCTGTTTTACTGCAGATGGTGTTGAGCTTGTTGGGAGTGTCTGTGATGTACTGAGAAGGTGAACAAGGGAGAGGAGGGGAATGTGTGTCTGATGGTGGCATCTCACTGGAGGTGGTGGAAATGGTGGCTGATGATCCTCTGGGTGTGGAGGGTAGGGAAGGGCAAATGTTGTAACCATACCTGCATCTGCCCCTTCCTCTGTGTGAACAAGATTTATAGGAAGGATGTGGAGGCACTGGAACGGGTGCAGAGGAGGTTTACCAGGATGTTGCCTGGTATGGTAGAAGGATCGTATGAGGAAAGGCTGAGGCACTTGGGGCAGTTTTCATTGGAGAAAAGAAGGTTTAGGGGTGACTTGGTAGAGGTGTATAAGATGATTAGGGGTTTAGATAGGGTCGACAGTGAGAATCTTTTTCCACGTATGGAGTCAGCTATTACAAGGGAGCGTAGCTTTAAATTAAGGGGGGGTAGGTATAGGACAGATGTTAGGGGTAGGTTCTTTACTCAGCGAGTCGTGAGTTCATGGAATGCCCTGCCAGTAGCAGTGGTGGACTCTCCCTCATTATGGGCATTTAAGTGGGCATTGGATAGGCATATGGAGGATAGTGGGCTAGTGTAGGTTAGGTGGGCTTGGATCGGCGCAGCATCGAGGGCCGAAGGGCCTGTACTGCGCTGTATTCTTCTATGTTCTATGTTCTAAGGTGCCCCTCAGGTCCCTTTTAAATCCTTCTCACCTGAAGGTGCAGTTTACCCTTTACTGTCTGGAGTTCAGAAGGATGGGAGGAGATCTAATAAAGGTATATAAAATTCTAAAAGGGACTGAAAGTAGAGAGAGAGGATGTTTTCTCATGTGGGACAAGCTAGAACGAGAGATCCTGGTTTTCAGATGGGGAGAGGATGCAGTATTGAAACAGAGATGGGGAGGAATTCCCTCCCTCAAGGGATCATGAATCTGTGGAATTCACTCCCCCAGCGTGCCAACACACGGAATAAATCAGAGGAGATAGTCAGACTTTCAATTCCTAATGGCTGAAGGGTCATGGAGAGTGGGAAGGAAAGTGGAGTTGAGACCAAGATGAGATCAGCAATGATGGTATTAAATGGTGGAGCAGGTTCGAGGGGCCGAATGGCCGCCTCCTGCTTCTAGCCCTTATGTGCAGTGAGTGAATCGGCATCATCCAACTTCAAACTCTTTACCAGCTGGCTATCGAAGCCCTAGCAGAGCTCCCTCGTCCTGGTTAAACAGCCCTGAATGGCTGTGGGATTGGCTGTTCTCCTGTCTCTGGTGTTAACTTCAGAGTCTTGTTGTGATTTTCTAGGGAGCGGGGACAGATGACAAGACCCTGATCAGGATCATGGTGTCCAGGAGCGAAATTGACCTGATGAACGTCCGACACGAGTTCAAAGAGATGTATGATGCGTCGCTGTACTCCTTTATAGAGGCAAGTGTCCGAGGGGAACCATCAAACATGAACTCCATCTCAGCAGAATCCAGGAGGGAGTGATTGAGTGTCTGATGAAGAGCCGAGTCTTTCAGGTCACGGTCTAGTTGGGTTTTCCCTGAACCCTGTCTGAACCCGCTGACCCACCACTGGCTCCAGTCCCCATCAGTCCTTTGATCTTTAAATTCCCAACCTGGGTCATTTTCTGGAAGTGAAGACTGAGCAGAGAGGAAGGTTGGGCTGTGGGAATGGCACTAGGGAAGTTGCAGACACAAGGATACAATGAGGTGGCACAGTGGCCTTAGCACTGCTGCCTCACAGCGCCAGGGATTCCAGCCTCGGGCAACTGTCTGTCTGGAGTTTGCACATTCTCTCCATGTCTGTGTGGCTTTCCTCCAACAATCCAAAGATGTGCAGGTTAGGGTGGGTTGGCCATGGGAAATTGTCCCATAGTGTGCATGGATATGCAGGTTAGGGTGGGTTGGCCATGGGAAATTGCCCCATAGTGTCCAGGGATATGCAGGTTAGGGTGGGTTGGCCATGGGAAATTGCCCCATAGTGTCCAGGGATATGCAGGTTAGGGTGGATTGGCCATGAGAATGCGGCCATAGTGTCCAGGGATATGCAGGTTAGGGTGGATTGGCCATGGGAAATTACCCATGGTGTCCAGGGATATGCAGGTTAGGGTGGATTGGCCATGGGAAATTGGCCATAGTGTCCAGGGATATGCAGGTTAGGGTGGATTGCCCATGGGAAATTACCCCATAGTGTCCAGGGATATGCAGGTTAGGGTGGATTGGCCATGGGAAATTGCCCCATAGTGTCCAGGGATATGCAGGTTAGGGTGGATTGGCCATGGGAAATTGGCCATAGTGTCCAGGGATATGCAGGTTAGGGTGGATTGGCCATGGGAAATTACCCATGGTGTCCTTGGATGTGCAGGTTAGGTAGGTTGCCATGGGGAATACACAGTTACAGGGAAAGGGTAGAGGGGGTGGGTCTGGGTGGGATACTGTTTGGAGGGTTGGAGTGGACTCAATGGGCTGAATGGTCTGTTTCCACTCTGCGCGAACTCTATGAATGAGCTGAATGTCTATGTGTTAACCATTCAATGTGGTCAGATTCCATCATGTCCAGACCTGACGCCAGGCCACGGGGTGTGATGTGTGAGGTCATATGACCTCACAGCAAGAGCCAAGAGGCAGTTTTTCTAGAGTGCCTTAAAGGTGGAGAGACAGAGAGGGAGAGAGAAAGTTTTAGGGAAGGAATTGGAGAGGTTAGGTTCTGTACTAATGGAGTGAAGTAACGGGGAACACTGGAGAAACCCAAATTGGGAAAACAGAGTCCTCGCTGATTAGTGAGAATGTTTTAGGGATGTGGGTGGATGAGGTGTGGGTAGGTTTGGTCGGATTTTTGTTATTGAGGTTAAGGATTTCAAATCTGAAGTGAGAGCCTGGGAATGACAACGGAAAAGACTGGGATGCATTAAAAGCGATCTGGAGACATTTGCAGTGAGGTCTGTTAACAGATTTGAAGGATAGGCCAAACCGATTGGCTGTGACTTCAGTCATTCACCCATTTATGGGTATAACAGAGACCCAGCCATCCTGGGAATAGCACCACCCCCAAATCTCCCTGTGATTGACAACTTGGAAATTGCATTCGGGACTCACTGACAATATCTGGTCAAACTGAAGGGTCTGGGGGTCATTCTCAGTCCGGTGAACGGAAAGGGGATTTTGATTGGAGGCGTTTGAAATCGTGAAGGGTTTTGGGAGGGTAAATAAGGAGGAAGCGTCTCCAATGGTGGGTGGGTCAGTAACTGGAGGATGCTGATTGAAACTCAGTGGCAATAAGAGCTGATTGAGGAGGTGATAATTACTCAGTGGGTTGTTGTTGGAAAGGCCAGTGGAAGCAGGTTCAGTGGGAACCTTTGAAGGGGATTTGGATAATACTGGAAAAGTAGATGTTTGGGGCTAATTAGTTAGCTCTTCCAAAAGACCATATGGGCTGAATGGCCCCCTATGCAGTTAAAATAAAATCAAATCGTCTATTCTTAAAGGACTGCTCTCTCATTTGAGAGAGATTCCTGGTGGTGGTTTAACCTCAGGGTCACCTCAGGCAAAGGGGTGGTGGGGGTGGGGGGTGTTTCATGGTAACCTCAGTTGGTGTGGGAATTGAACCTGCACTGTTGGCATCACTTGGCATTGTATGCCAGCTGACCAGTGGACTGAGGTAACTGACTCCAACAGCCCCCCCACACCCAATCCCCACCCGATCCTGTGCAGTATCCATCAGTGTCTGCACAGATATATGTCCAGGCTGCAGGAATCTCTCCAATGGACTGCAGGGATAGGAGACGGTGCAGAAAGGATGGGCCGAACAGAGTTCTTCGCCACCACAATAATTCCGTGATTCTGTGAAGAGCATTCATTTTCCATTTGTTTCCAGGGAGATACTTCAGGGGACTACAGACAGGTCCTGCTGGCACTCTGTGGTGGTGAAGACTAGGAGCCATCATCCCATTGGACTATGTGGCTGCTGTCCTGAACGTTGGAGAGATACAGGACGGACACCACCAATATCCACTGTTAAAGCAAGGTCTGATGGGACATCGGCAAGGGGAGAGAGGGGAAAGGGACGGTCACCAGTCCTTCAACGTCCCCAGCCAACGCCACGTTTGTATCTGTCAAAGTGCTGAACCACGAGTTGAGCTTGGTAGTCCCTTTAACTCTCTCTTCATCACGACCAGTCACCCCAGTGACCTTCCGTTAGTTCACAATCCAGTCTCTAGCTGTGTGTGTGTTAAGCGATAGTCAGTACTGACCTCTGCCGTATAGTACGTCCATGTTTCATTGTGTAGCTCCATGATTGGTACTGGAAGGTCTCCCTACCCTCCACCCCTCAACATCAGCCACCTCTTTTTTTGGGGTGCATTCTGCCCTGGTACCTCAAACATTGCCCTGCCCCCCAATGCCATTTCCAGTCTCTCCAAACTCCACGAGATCCACACAATCCTTACCCCTCATCTCAGAGTACCCTTTACTCTCAGAATATCTCCATCTAATTTTCAACCTTCTCCACACCCACCCACCCCCACCCCCACATCACACTCCCACACCCACCCCCACACCCACCACTCTTCACACCCCACCCCCACACCCAACCCCACTCCCCCACCCCCACCACCACACCCCACCCCCAGTCCCCATCCCCACTCCGGATCCCCACACATCCCACCCCCACCCCCACACACTCCCACACCAAACCCCTCTCCACACCCCAAACCCACACCCAACCCCACTTCCCCACTCCCCAGCCCCACCCCCACACCCACCGCCACACCCCACCCCGACACCACACCCCCACCCTATCACACCCACCCCCATGCACACCACATCACCATCCCCAACCCACCCCAACACCCCATACCCACACCACCCCCACCCCCACCCCACACCTACACCACCCTCACGCCACCCCACACCACCCAACCTCACTCCCCCACACCTCTACATCATCCCCACCCCCACACCACCCAACCCCACACCCACCACACACCCACCCCATCCCCACACCACCCAACTGCACTCCTCCACATCCACCCCACCCCCACACCACCCAACTCCACTCTCCCACACCCACACCCACCCCACACCCACACCACTCCCCCACACCCACCCCACCACCACACACATACACAGGCGCACAGACACAAAGACAAACATTTACAGACGGATGCATAGACATACACAGACACACATGCACAGACACACGTGCACAGACAGACAGACACACACACGCACAGACACAGACACGCACACACACACACACACACACACACACAATCCCCTGCAGTTCTACCCTCAGTTTCCCTGGTCCTGCCCACTCGATTGCTCCACCTCAATCCCTGGCTCCGACAATCTCTCACTCTGCTGCCTGACCTCCAAATGCCTTATTTCAATCATCTTTTTAACGATATAATTTTCAGCCTACACTCTCATATCAGTAATGTGTTTGAAGATGTGTTTTTTTTTAAAATAGACATTTCTCCTGTGCTGTGGGGCCGCATTTTAAATTGGACTCCACCTTCACTGTACACCTTCAGAGTCCATTGCTCATGCCCTCCTCCATCCCCTCCCCCTTCCTCACCCTCCCCATTCCCACCCACCCCATGCTTCCCACCACCTCCTTCCACCACCCTCTCTCTAATTCTCCCAGCCCCAGTAAATCAAGCCCCATTTTATTTCCCTAAGACCATAGGACCCAGGAGTAGAAGTAGGCCTTTTAGCCCATTTAGTTCACTGCTCTTCACTGAGATGGTGATTGATCTGACAATCTATAACTTTGATGCACTGACTGATTTCCCGCCTCAAAACCAAACTCCCGGGATGGATCCAGAGGAGTTCCGTTCCAGTTTAAGCTCAGACCGCGGTCACCCCTGGCGGTTTTGCGATAGATTCTACGCCCCTCAGTGACGAAGGAGAGCTCCCAATCTTCTGGCCAGCCCTGAGTTGTTGAAGAAAATCATCTGGGTCTTGTAAAGATTAGGTGTTTTGTTCCTTTCCTTCCAATACGTCCATCTGTAAAAAATAACGGAGCTGAGGGAGCGGAACGGTTTCTGGAAAGTCAAGGAGTGGGTGGTACCTACACCCTCCCCAAACACCATTCATCCAAGGACAGGAAGCTCTATCCTGACCCTTGCTCTTGGCCGTGAGAAGCGTTTGACAGTAGGTCCCCAATGGACACACATTTGCCAATCTCAGCCACCATTCTGTGTCGTCTGCCCGTTCTTGTGAACCTCCTCAACCCCATCCCTGTGCTGCCAACGAGCTTGCATTATTTTTTAACAAACGACACAGAAGTTGCAATAAACTTGTGAAAGTCCAGGTTCTGTCGTCTTTGTCCTTTTACAAAAGTCAGCGAGTGTATTTGAAGTCCTCATGCGTTCTCCCGTTCTCTGGCAGTCCCTGGGGATGGGGGAGGGGTGACTTGTGGGGCTCTGAGATGCCTGATGAGACTTAATGCCCGGCCTGTGGACTCTACCACTCTGAGAGGCTGGGGGTGGGGTTGGTGCACAAGGAGTTGGGTGGATGATTTCGGAGGCTTCCCCCACATCCTCACCCCCATCTTCCGGACAAAAAAGTGATGGGGAGGTGATATCCTAGTGGGATTATTGCCAGATCTTTAATCCAGAGACCCTGGTAATTTTCTGGGGACATAGGTTCGCATCATACAGTGGCAGAAGGTGGGATTTGAATCCTTATAAACATCTGGAATTTGGAGTTTAATGGTGTCGATTGTCAGGAAAATCCCATCTAGTTCTCTAATGTCCTCAAAGGAAGGAAATCTTAAACAGTCTGGCCCAGGCATGACTCCTGACCCACAGCAACGGGGTTAAAACTTAACTGATGAAGGGCTTTTGCCCAAAATGTTGATTCTCCTGCTCCTTGGATGCTGCGCTTTTCCAGCACCACAATCTTGACTCTGATGTCCAGCACCTGCAATCCTCACATTCTTCTCTGGACAATTAGGGAGGGGTAATAAATGCTGGTCTCTGGATCAGTGGTGCTGGAGGAGCACAGCAATTCAGGCAGCATCTGACGAGCAGCAAAATCGACGTTTCGGGCAAAAGCCCTTCATCAGGAATAAAGGCTTTATTCCTGATGAAGGGCTTTTGCCCGAAACGTCGATTTTGCTGCTCGTCGGATGCTGCCTGAACTGCTGTGCTCCTCCAGCACCACTGATCCAGAATCTGGTTTCCAGCATCTGCAGTCATTGTTTTTACCTAATAAATGCTGGTCTGACCAGTGATGTCCACATCCTGTAAATGAGTAAAAGGCAACTCTCAACAATCTCTGAGATAGTCATCAAGCACCTATCTGATTAGATTAGGATATCTGGTCAGCATTGACAAGTTGGATGAAAGGGTCTGTTTCCACGCTGTACTGTACATCTCTAAGACTATGTCGATGACTATGATTATGTCTATGACTATGACTAGTCCCATCCTCCAGCACTTGGCCTGTAGCCTGGATGATTCAGTGAAGCGTGTAAGCCACTGAATCACATCTGGTCATGTATGTCAGTTTTCTGTGTTCTTTCTGGAATAGGCAGGGGAGGTGATGGCCTAGTGATATTACTACTCGACTTTATTTATCCAGAGCGCCAGGTAACCTTCCTGGGGAGCTGGGTCCTAACCCCATCATGGCCGATGGTGAAGTTTGTCTTCAGTAAACATCAGGAATGAAGAGTCTAATCATGCAAATTGTTGCTGATTGTCAGGAAGAAGCCATCTGATCCGTAACTACCTTTTAGGGAAGGAAACATCCGACACACGCATGACCACAGACCCACAGCAAAATTGTTGAGTCCTAACTACCCTCTGGGCAATTAGGGTTCGGCAATAAATGCTGGCCCAACCAGTGATACCCACATCCCAAGAATGAATTAAAATCTTGTTGAAGGAACTGTTCTTCCTCACTCCTGGAATTCCATCCTGTGAACAAGACAAAATTCCTGAAAATCGTGCTTTGAGCTGAGGTGTAAGTGTTACGTGTAATTACAATCGCTTAATAACAAAAATTAAACTCTCCGAGCTAACAATTACAGCCAAGGAGCAGCTGCGTTTTAATGGGGAAGTGATTTTTGTTTAGTATGTTGATACAAGATAATCAGAGGGTTAGATCGGGTGGACAGTGCGAGCCTTTTTCCTCCGATGGTGACGGTGAGCACGAGGGGCACAGCTTTAAACTGAGGGGTGATGGATATAGGACAGATGTCTTTACTCTGAGAGTAGTAGGGGTGTGGAATGCCCTGCCTGCAACAGTAGTAGACTCATTAACTTTAAAGGCTTTTAAATGGACAGTGGACAGACATATGGATGATAATGGAATAGTGTAGGACAGATGGGCTTCAGATTGGTTCCACAGGTCAGCGCAACATCGAGGGACAAAGGGCATGTACTGTGCCGAAATGTTCTATGTTGTTTCATGGGGACATGTTTGTCTTTTAAATGAGGCATAGCTTTGAGCAACTTAGTGTTGGGTTATACTTGGGCATTGTTTTGTTCTCCTTTCCTGGGATGGGATTATCACAGACAAGGCAAACATTGGTGGGCAAACATTTAGTTGCCCTTAAACTGCTTGGCCATTACAGAGGGCAGTTGAGAGTCAAACACATTGTTGTGGGTTTGGAGTCACCTGTGGTTCAGACCTGGGAAAGGACATGCCCTTTATGAACCAGACAAGTATTGAATGATCAATGATAGTGTTGTGGTCACCAGACAATGACCAGGATAGCTCCACCAAACTCCCAAAACACTGATGGAATCACTGACAGAACAGTGAGTTCCTGGTGGTAAACCCACACGCTTCTGAGTCAAGGCCACAAAGCAAACAGCTGAAAGGCAGTTTCAGTAATACAGCAACAGCCCGAAGGAAGAGGGATAAGGAAGTGAGATATCTCCATAGCAAGCAGATCTCATGAAAAACCAGTTTCTGCAACAGTCTGACCAGCAAGTGGAGTTGTTTCCACTCACTTCAGCCTTTCCTGGAGCTCTTCAGTGACTGGGAATACCTCTGTGTTTGTGGAGAGCAACCCAGGTGGGTACAAAGCTAAAGGGGAAGAGTTCTGTTCAGGTTTGGCCTACTCTTTGTGGTGGTATCATGTGATCTCCCATTGTCCCAACCCCCGCGCACACCCCAACATGTCTGCTTTCACAAGGTTCCTGTCTCCCAGCCAGTGTGCCTGTCACTCTCTACAGCATCGGTCAGTGCTCCCACATAACAGCCTTGAGTCGGCCGAAATAAAGGGAGTTCCTGATGAACATTCCTGATGAAGAGCTTCTGCTCAAAACATCGACTCTCCTGCTCCTCGGATGCTGCCTAACCTGCTGCGCTTTTCCAGCACCATGCTTTTGGACTCTGATCTCCAGCATCTGCAGTCCTCACTTTCCCCTAAATAAAGGAAGACTTCATATTTTGTTATTTTAAATTTATTTGTGGGCTGTGCCCATTCCTGACTGCCCAGAGGGCAATGTGTTTCTCAACCCCATTCTCCTGCCTTCTCCCTGTAACCCTTAACCCTGACCCCTCACCCCTTGCTAATCACAAACCTAGCTCTCTCTATCTTAAATACACGCAGTGACGTAGCCTCTGCAGTCCTCTGTGGCAATGGCATTTCCTTCCCTCAAGGACGTTAGTGAACCAGATTGGCATAGCAACTTCCACGTTCTCACCACATCTCAAAGCCCTTTGGAACTAATGTCACTGATTTAAAGCAGCAAGATCCCACAAATGGCAAATTTAAAAATAAAAGATGGGAGGACACACCTTTCCACGACGAGACCAGTAGCATTCCCACTCCTTTTCTTACCAGTTGCACGGGCCTTTGAGACGATTGTACAACAACAACCCAGGGAACGTCAATGCTGCCAACAGCACGCCAATGTCAGTTACTGTACGTGGAACATTGGAGCAGCTACGTCCCCTACCCACATTGTGTAAAGCCCAGTTTTCAGCAATTAAGGGCAAAAAACCCCATCAGTATCACCCTAAATGATTTACCAGACTGCTATCCAAAAGTCACAGGTGTAATCATAGAACATAGAAAAATACAGCGCAGTACAGGCCCTTTGGCCCTTGATGTTGCGCCGATCCAAGCCCACCTAACCTACACTAGCCCACTATCCTCCATATGTCTATCCGATGCCCGTTTAAATGCCCATAATGAGGGAGAGTCCACCACTGCTACTGGCAGGGCATTCCATGAACTCACGACTCGCTGAGTAAAGAACCTACCCCTAACATCTGTCCTATACCTATCCCCCCTTAATTTAAAGCTATGCCCCCTCGTAATAGCTGACTCCATACGTGGAAAAAGGTTCTCATGGTCAACCCTATCTAAACCCCTAATCATCATGTACACCTCTATCAAGTCATCCCTAAACCTTCTTTTCTCCAATGAAAACAGCCCCAAGTGCCTCAGCCTTTCCTCATACGATCTTCCTACCATACCAGGCAACATCCTGGTAAACCTCCTCTGCACCCGTTCCAGTGCCTCCACATCCTTCCTATAGCATGGCGACCAAAACTGCACACAATACTCCAGATGCGGCCGCACCAGAGTCTTATACAACTGCAACATGATCTCAGTACTCCGGAACTCAATTCCTCTACCAATAAAAGCCAGTACGCCATATGCCTTCTTCACCGCACTATTTACCTGGGTGGCAACTTTCAGAGATCTGTGTACATGGACACCAAGACCCCTCTGCTCATCCACACTACCAAGTATCCGACCATTAGCCCAGTACCCCGTCTTTTTGTTACTCTTTAAATCAGCAGATGGCTTCCAGCACATGTTGCTAACCTCACTTTTTTTTATATAAAAGGAACATACAGATTCTGTCCTCCCTTAATAAGAACTCTGTCTCATCCAGAAAGTGTCCACAAACCTCACATGGTCCGTGAATAAAGATATGTATATACGCCCATTCAGAGTTGGTAATATTATGCCATCAACCAATTAAAAGACATCATCAGCCATGAAGCTGCCATTCAGGATTAGAGTGGTGCCAGAAAAGCACAGCAGGTCAGGCAGCATCCGAGGAGCGGGAAAATCCTGATGAAGGGCTTTTGCCCGAAACATCAATTTTCCTGCTCCTCGGATGCTGCCTGACCTGCTGTGCTTTTCCAGCACCACTCTAATCTAGACTCTGATCTCCAGCATCTGCAGTACCCACTTTCTCCATGAAGGTGCCAGTGTTGACACAGCTTGCTCGAGACTCCAGGGGCAGTGCTGCACGCAATTTGGTGTAGTGTTGTTTACCAGGAAAAGTACAAATGCTCTCAGATTTTCACTTCCCCAACATCCTCCCCCTCCCACAGTCTCTGCTGTCACTAACGCAGACACTATTTCTATTTGATGACAAGAAGAAATGTAATTTCGATGAGTTGCACAAACAGCCAGAGCCATTCAGGATCATTGGTCACTCTGTAATCTTGCCCCCACACCTTTAAGCAGGTCCCAGGATAATTCCCCAATGAAAAGCCACGATAACCTGCATTCAGTGATTTTGGTTAAAGGTTACATATTGCACAGGGCTCGGTGAGGGATAAAAGGCTGCTTCACATTGACATCGGGACTTCACTTTTACAGAAAGATGGAAAGGCCAAGAAGGGGTGCTCCCTCAGTATTGACCCTCTGACAGTGCGGCACTCCCTCGGTACTTACCATCCGACAGTGCCGGACTCCCTCGGTACTTACCCTCTGACAGTGCGGCACTCCCTCGGTACTGACCCTCTGACAGTGCAGCACTCCCTCGGTATTGACCCTTCGACAGTGCGGCACTCCCTCAGCACTGACCCTCTGACAGTGCGACACTCCCTCGGTACTGGCCCTCTGACAGTGCGGCACTCCCTCAGCACTGACCCTCTGACAGTGCGACACTCCCTCGGTACTGGCCCTCTGACAGTGCAGCACTCCCTCAGTACTGACTCTCCGACAGTGCGGCACTCCCTCCGTACTGACCCTCTGACAGTGTGGCACTCCCTCAGTACTGACCCTCCGACAGTACGGCACTCCCTTCGTACTGACCCTCTGACGGTGTGTCACTCCCTCAGTACTGTCCCTCTGACAGTGCGGCACTCCCTCGGTACTGACCCTCTGACAGTGCGGCACTCCCTCGGTACTGACCCTTCGACAGTGTGGCACTCCCTCAGTACTGACCCTCTGACAGTGCAGCACACCCTTGGTAATGGCCCTCTGACAGTGCGGCACTCCCTCGGTACTGATTCTCCGACAGTGCGGCACTCCCTCAGTACTGACCCTCTGACAGTGTGGCACTCCCTCAGTACTGACCCTCCGACAGTGCGGCACTCCCTCGGTACTGACCCTTCAACAGAAAGGCACTCTATCGGTACTAACCCTCTGACAGTGTAGCACCCCGTCAGTACTGACCCTCCGCTAGTGTAGCATTCCCTCAGAACTGACCCTCCGCAAGTGCAGCACTCCCTCAGCACTGACCCCTGCCAGGTTGGCACTTCCTCAGTACTAAGCCTCTGACAGTGCAGCACTCCCTCAGCACTGACCCTCGTTCAGTGCAGCACTCCCTCAGCACTGACCCTTGTTCAGTGCGGCACTCCCTCGGTACTGACCCTCTAACAATGCGGCACTCCCTCAGTACTCACCCTCCGACAGTGCGGCACTCCCTCAGTACTGATCATCTGACAGTGCGGCACTCCCTCAGTACTGACCCTCTGACAGTGTGGCACTCCCTCAGTACTGACCCTCCGACAGTACGGCACTCCCTTCGTACTGACCCTCTGACGGTGTGTCACTCCCTCAGTACTGTCCCTCTGACAGTGCGGCACTCCCTCGGTACTGACCCTTCGACAGTGCGGCACTCCCTCAGTACTGACCCTCTGACAGTGTGGCACTCCCTCAGTACTGACCCTCTGACAGTGCGGCACTCCCTCGGTACTGACCCTTCAACAGAACGGCACTCCATCGGTACTGACCCTCTGACAGTGTAGACCCCGTCAGTACTGACCCTCCGCTAGTGTAGCATTCCCTCAGAACTGACCCTCCGCCAGTGCAGCACTCCCTCAGCACTGACCCCTGCCAGGTTGGCACTTCTTCAGTACTAAGCCTCTGACAGTGCAGCACTCCCTCAGCACTGACCCTCGTTCAGTGCAGCACTCCCTCAGCACTGACCCTTGTTCAGTGCAGCACTCCCTCGGTACTGACCCTCTAACAGTGCGGCACTCCCTCAGCACTGGCCCTCTGACAGTGCAGCACTCCCTCAGTACTGACCCTCTGACAGTGCGGCACTCCCTCCGTACTGACCCTCTGACAGTGTGGCACTCCCTCAGTACTGACCCTCCGACAGTACGGCACTCCCTTCGTACTGACCCTCTGACGGTGTGTCACTCCCTCAGTACTGTCCCTCTGACAGTGCGGCACTCCCTCGGTACTGACCCTTCGACAGTGCGGCACTCCCTCAGTACTGACCCTCTGACAGTGTGGCACTCCCTCAGTACTGACCCTCTGACAGTGCGGCACTACCTCGGTACTGACCCTTCAACAGAACGGCACTCCATCAGTACTGACCCTCTGACAGTGCGGCACTACCTCGGTACTGACCCTTCGACAGTGCGGCACTCCCTCAGTACTGACCCTCTGACAGTGGGGCACTCCCTCAGTACTGACCCTCTGACAGTGCGGCACTACCTCGGTACTGACCCTTCAACAGAACGGCACTCCATCAGTACTGACCCTCTGACAGTGTAGCACCCCGTCAGTACTGACCCTCCGCTAGTGTAGCATTCCCTCAGAACTGACCCTCCGCCAGTGCATCACTCCCTCAGCACTGACCCCTGCCAAGTTGGCACTTCCTCAGTACTAAGCCTCTGACAGTGCAGCACTCCCTCAGCACTGACCCCTACCAAGTTGGCACTTCCTCAGTACTAAGCCTCTGACAGTGCAGCACTCCCTCAGCACTGACCCTCGTTCAGTGCAGCACTCCCTCGGTACTGACCCTCTAACAGTGCGGCACTCCCTCAGCACTGGCCCTCTGACAGTGCGACACTCCCTCGGTACTGACCCTTCGACAGTGAGGCGCTCCATCGGTACTGACCCTCTGACAGTGCAGCACTCCCTCAGTACTGACCCCTGCCAAGTTGGCACTTCCTCAGTACTAAGCCTCTGACAGTGCAGCACTCCCTCAGCACTGACCCTCGTTCAGTGCAGCACTCCCTCAGTACTGACCCTCTAACAGTGCAGCACTCCCTCAGCACTGACCCTCGTTCAGTGCAGCACTCCCTCGGTACTGACCCTCTAACAGTGCGGCACTCCCTCAGCACTGGCCCTCTGACAGTGCGACACTCCCTCGGTACTGACCCTTCGACAGTGAGGCGCTCCATCGGTATTGACCCTCTGACAGTGCAGCACTCCCTCAGTACTGACCCCTGCCAAGTTGGCACTTCCTCAGTACTAAGCCTCTGACAGTGCAGCACTCCCTCAGTACTGACCCTCTGACAGTGCAGCACTCCCTCAGTACTGACTCTCTGACAGTGCGGCACTCCCTCGGTACTGACCCTTCAACAGAACGGCACTCCATCAGTACTGACCCTCTGACAGTGTAGCACCCCGTCAGTACTGACCCTCCGCCAGTGCAGCACTCCCTCAGAACTGACCCTCCGCCAGTGCAGCACTCCCTCAGCACTGACCCCTGCCAAGTTGGCACTTCCTCAGTACTAAGCCTCTGACAGTGCAGCACTCCCTCAGCACTGACCCCTACCAAGTTGGCACTTCCTCAGTACTAAGCCTCTGACAGTGCAGCACTCCCTCAGCACTGACCCTCGTTCAGTGCAGCACTCCCTCGGTACTGACCCTCTAACAGTGCGGCACTCCCTCAGCACTGGCCCTCTGACAGTGCGACACTCCCTCGGTACTGACCCTTCGACAGTGAGGCGCTCCATCGGTACTGACCCTCTGACAGTGCAGCACTCCCTCAGTACTGACCCTCCGACAGTACGGCACTCCCTTCGTACTGACCCTCTGACGGTGTGTCACTCCCTCAGTACTGTCCCTCTGACAGTGCGGCACTCCCTCGGTACTGACCCTTCGACAGTGCGGCACTCCCTCAGTACTGACCCTCTGACAGTGTGGCACTCCCTCAGTACTGATCCTCTGACAGTGCGGCACTCCCTCGGTACTGACCCTTCAACAGAACGGCACTCCATCAGTACTGACCCTCCGACAGTGTAGCACCCCGTCAGTACTGACCCTCCGCTAGTGTAGCATTCCCTCAGAACTGACCCTCCGCCAATGCAGCACTCCCTCAGTACTGACCCCCTGACAGTGCGGCACTCCCTCGGTACTTACCCTCCACCAATGCAGCACTCCCTCAGTACTGACCCCCTGACAGTGCAGCACTCCCTCAGTACTGACCCTCCACCAGTGCAGCACTCCCTCGGCACTGACCCTCGTTCAGTGCAGCACTCCCTTGGTACTGACCCTCTAACATTGCGGCACTCCCTCAGCACTGGCCCTCTGACAGTGCGACAATGCCTCGGTACTGACCCTTCGACAGTGAGGCGCTCCATCGGTACTGACCCTCTGACAGTGCAGCACTCCGTCAGCACTGACCCTCCGACCGTGTAGCATTCCCTCAGTACTGACCCTCCGACAGTGGCAACTCCCTCGGTACTGACCCTCTGACAGTGTGGCACTCCCTCGGTACTGACCCTTTGACAGTGCGGCACTCCCTCGGTACTGACCCTCCACCAATGCAGCACTCCCTCAGTACTGACCCCCTGACAGTGTGGCACTCCCTCAGTACTTACCCTCCGACAGTGTGGCACTCCCTCAGCACTGACCCTCTGACAATGCAACACTCCCTCGGTACTGGCCCTCTGACAGTGGGGCACTCCCTCGGTACGGGCCCTCTGACAGTGCAGCACTCCCTCCGTACTGACCCTTCGACAGTGAGGCACTCCATCGGTACTGACCCTCTGACAGTGCAGTACTCCCTCAGCACTGACCCTCCAACAGTGCATCACTCCCTCAGCACTGACCCCTGCCAGGTTGGCACTTCCTCAGTACTAAGCCTCTGACAGTGCAGCACTCCCTCAGCACTGACCCTCGTTCAGTGCAGCACTCCCTCAGTACTGACCCTCTAACAGTGCGACACTCCCTCGGTACTGGCCCTGTGACAGTGCATCACTCCCTCAGTACTGATCCTTCAACAGTGCGGCACTCCCTCCGTACTGACCCTCTGACAGTGTGGCATTCCCTCAGTACTGACCCTCTGACAGTACGGCACTCCCTTTGTACTGACCCATTGACGGTGTGTCACTCCCTCAGTACTGACACTCTGAAAGTGCGACACTCCCTCGGTACTGAACCTCTGACAGTGTGGCACTCCCTCAGTACTGACCCTCCGACTGTGCGGCACTCCCTTGGTACTGACCCTTCGACAGTGAGGCACTCCATCGGAACTGACCCTCTGACAGTGCAGCACTCCGTCAGCACTGACCCTCCGACAGTGTAGCACTCCCTCAGCACTGACCCTCCGACAGTGTAGCATTCCCTCAGTACTGATCCACCGCCAGTGCATCACTCCCTCAGCACTGACCCCTGCCAGGTTGGCACTTCCTCAGTACTAAGCCTCTGACAGTGCAGCACTCCCTCGGTACTGATCCTCTGACAGTGCAGCACCCCCTCAGCACTGACCCTCTGACAGTGCGGCACTCCCTTAGTACTGACCCTCTGACAGTGCAGCACTACCTCAGCACTGACCCCTACCAGGTTGGCACTTCCTCAGTACTAAGCCTCTGACAGTGCACCACTCCCTCAGCACTGACCCTCTGACAATGCGGCACTACCTCAGCACTGACCCTCCGACACTGCGGCATTCCCTCAGTACTGACCCTCCGACAGTGCGCACTCCCTCGGTACTGATCCTCTGACAGTGTGGCACTCCCTCGGTACTGACCCTCTGACAGTGCGGCACTCCCTCGGTACTGACCCTCCACCAATGCCGCACTCCCTCAGTACTGACCCCCTGAGAGCATGGCACTCCCTCAGTACTTACCCTCCGACAGTGCGGCACTCCCTCGGTACTGACCCCATCATAGTGCAGCACTCCCTCAGCACTGACCCTCTGACAGTGCAGCACTCCCTCGGTACTGGCTCTCTGACAGTGGGGCACTCCCTCGGTACGGGCCCTCTGACAGTGCAGAACTCCCTCAGCACTGACCCTCTGACAGTGCAGCACTCCCTCAGTACTGATCCTTCAACAGTGCGGCACTCCCTCCGTACTGACCCTCTGACAGTGTGTCACTCCCTCAGTACTGACCCTCTGACAGTGCAGCACTCCCTCAGCACTGACCCTCCGACAGTGTAGCATTCCCTCAGTACTGACTCTCTGACAGTCCGGCACTCCCTCGGTACTGACCCTTCAACAGAACGGCACTCCATCAGTACTGACCCTCTGACAGTGTAGCACCCCGTCAGTACTGACCCTCCGCTAGTGTAGCATTCCCTCAGAACTGACCCTCCGCCAGTGCAGCACTCCCTCAGCACTGACCCCTGCCAGGTTGGCACTTCCTCAGTACTAAGCCTCTGACAGTGCACCACTCCCTCAGCACTGACCCTCTGACAATGCAGCACTACCTCAGCACTGACCCTCCGACCGTGTAGCATTCCCTCAGTACTGACCCTCCGACAGTGCGCACTCCCTCGGTATTGACCCTCTGACAGTGTGGCACTCCCTCAGTACTTACCCTCCGACAGTGCGGCACTCCCTCCGTACTGACCCTCTGACAGTGTGTCACTCCCTCAGTACTGACCCTCTGACAGTGCAGCACTCCCTCAGCACTGACCCTCCGACAGTGCAGCACTCCCTCAGCACTGACCCCTGCCAGGTTGGCACTTCCTCAGTACTAAGCCTCTGACAGTGCAGCACTCCCTCAGAACTGACCCTCGTTCAGTGCAGAACTCCCTCGGTACTGACCCTCCACCAGTGCAGCACTCCCTCGGCACTGACCCTCGTTCAGTGCAGCACTCCCTCGGTACTGACCCTCTAACATTGCGGCACTCCCTCTCTGACAGTGTGACACTCCCTCGGTACTGACCCTTCGACAGTGAGGCGCTCCATCGGTACTGACCCTCTGACAGTGCAGCACTCCGTCAGCACTGACCCTCCGACCGTGTAGCATTCCCTCAGTACTGACCCTCCGACAGTGCGCACTCCCTCGGTACTGACCCTCTGACAGTGAGGCACTCCCTCGGTACTGACCCTCTGACAGTGCGGCACTCCCTCGGTACTGACCCTCCACCAATGCAGCACTCCCTCAGTACTGACCCCCTGACAGTGTGGCACTCCCTCAGTACTTACCCTCCGACAGTGTGGCACTCCCTCAGCACTGACCCTCTGACAATGCAGCACTCCCTCGGTACTGGCCCTCTGACAGTGGGGCACTCCCTCGGTACTGACCCTCTGACAATGCAGCACTCCCTCGGTACTGGCCCTCTGACAGTGGGGCACTCCCTCGGTACGGGCCCTCTGACAGTGCAGCACTCCCTCCGTACTGACCCTTCGACAGTGAGGCACTCCATTGGTACTGACCCTCTGACAGTGCAGCACTCCCTCAGCACTGTCCCTCCAACAGTGCATCACTCCCTCAGCACTGACCCCTGCCAGGTTGGCACTTCCTCAGTACTAAGCCTCTGACAGTGCACCACTCCCTCAGCACTGACCCCTACCAGGTTGGCACTTCCTCAGTACTAAGCCTCTGACAGTGCAGCACTCCTTCAGCACTGACCCTCGTTCAGTGCAGCACTCCATCGGCACTGACCCTCTAACAGTGCGGCACTCCCTCAGCACAGGCCCTCTGACAGTGCGGCACTCCCTCGGTAATGATCCTTCGACAGTGCGGCACTCTTTCCGTACTGACCCTCTGACAGTGTGGCATTCCCTCAGTACTGACCCTCTGACAGTACGGCACTCCCTTCGTACTGACCCTTTGACGGTATGTCACTCCCTCAGTACTGACCCTCTGACAGTACGGCACTCCCTTCGTACTGACCCATTGACGGTGTGTCACTCCCTCAGTACTGACACTCTGAAAGTGCGACACTCCCTTCGTACTGACCCTCTGAGAGTGCGGCACTCCCTCGGTACTGGCCCTCTGACAGTGCGGCACTCCCTCGGTACTGAACCTCTGACAGTGTGGCACTCCCTCAGTACTGACCCTCCGACTGTGCGGCACTCCCTCGGTACTGACCCTTCGACAGTGAGGCACTCCATCGGAACTGACCCTCTGACAGTGCAGCACTCCGTCAGCACTGACCCTCCGACAGTGTAGCACTCCCTCAGCACTGACCCTCCGACAGTGTAGCATTCCCTCAGTACTGATCCACCGCCAGTGCATCACTCCCTCAGCACTGACCCCTGCCAGGTTGGCACTTCCTCAGTACTAAGCCTCTGACAGTGCAGCACTCCCTCGGTACTGATCCTCTGACAGTGCAGCACCCCCTCAGCACTGACCCTCTGACAGTGCGGCACTCCCTTAGTACTGACCCTCTGACAGTGCAGCACTCCCTCAGCACTGACCCTCAGACAGTGCAGCACTCCATCGGTACTGACCCTCCGACAGTGAGGCACTCCATCGGTACTGACCCTCTGACAGTGCAGCACTCCCTCAGCACTGACCCTCTGACAGTGCAGCACTCCCTCGGTACTGACCCTTCGACAGTGAGGCACTCCATCGGTACTGACCCTCTGACAGTGCAGCACTCCATCAGCACTGACCCTCCGACAGTGTAGCACTCCATCAGCACTGACCCTCCGACAGTGTAGCACTCCATCAGCACTGACCCTCTGACAGTGTGGCACTCTCCCTCAGTACTGACCCTCCGACAGTACGGCACTCCCTCAGTACTGACACTCTGACAGTGCAGCACTCCCTCTGTACTGACCCTTCGACAGTGAGGCACTCCATCGGTACTGACCCTCTGACAGTGCATCACTCCCTCAGCACTGACCCCTGCCAGGTTGGCATTTCCTCAGTACTAAGCCTCTGACAGTGCAGCACTCCCTCGGTACTGACCCTCTGACAGTGCAGCACCCCCTCAGCACTGACCCTCTGACAGTGCGGCACTCCCTCATTACTGACCCTCTGACAGTGCAGCACTCCCTCGATACTACCCCTCTGACAGTGAGGCACTGCATCAGTACTGACTCTCTGACAGTGCATCACTCCCTCAGCACTGACCCCTGCCAGGTTGGCACTTCCTCAGTACTAAGCCTCTGACAGTGCACCACTCCCTCAGCACTGACCCTCTGACAATGCGGCACTCCCTCAGTACTGACCCTCCGACAGTGCGCACTCCCTCGGTATTGACCCTCTGACAGTGTGGCACCTCCTCAGTACTGACCCTCTGACAGTGCAGCACTCCCTCAGCACTGACCCTCCGACAGTGTAGCATTCCCTCAGTTCTGACCCTCTGACAGTGCAGCACTCCCTCAGCACTGACCCCTGCCAGGTTGGCACTTCCTCAGTACTGACCCTCTGACAGTGCAGCACTCCCTCAGCACTGACCCTCGTTCTGTGCAGCACTCCATCGGTACTGACCCTCTGACAGTGCAGCACTCTCTCAGCATTGACCCTCTGACAGTGCAGCACTCCCTCGGTACTGACCCTTCGACAGTGAGGCACTCCATCGGAACTGACCCTCTGACAGTGTAGCACTCCGTCAGCACTGACCCTCCGACAGTGTAGCACTCCGTCAGCACTGACCCTCCGACAGTGTAGCATTCCCTCAGTACTGATCCACCGCCAGTGCATCACTCCCTCAGCACTGACCCCTGCCAGGTTGGCACTTCCTCAGTACTAAGCCTCTGATGGTGCAGCACTCCCTCGGTACTGATCCTCTGACAGTGCAGCACCCCCTCAGCACTGACCCTCTGACAGTGCGGCACTCCCTTAGTACTGACCCTCTGACAGTGCAGCACTCCCTCAGCACTGACCCCTGCCCGGTTGGCATTTCCTCAGTACTAAGCCTCGGACAGTGCACCACTCCCTCAGCACTGACCCTCTGACAATGCGGCACTACCTCAGCACTGACCCTCCGACACTGCGGCACTCCCTCAGTACTGACCCTCTGACAGTGCAGCACTCCCTCAGGACTGACCCTACGACAGTGCAGCACTCCCTCCGCACTGGCCCTCTGACAGTGCAGCACTCCCTCAGCACTGACCCTCTGACAGTGCGGCACTCCCTAGATACTGACCCCCTGATAGTGCAGCACTCCCTCAGCACTGACCCTCAGACAGTGCAGCACTCCGTCAGCACTGACCCTCCGACAGTGTAGCACTCCATCAGCACTGACCCTCCGACAGTGTAGCACTCCATCAGCACTGACCCTCTGACAGTGTGGCACTCTCCCTCAGCACTGTCCCTCCGACAGTGCAGCACTCCCTCAGCACTGACCCTCCGACAGTGCGGCACTCCCTCAGCACTGGCCCTCTGACAGTGCAGCACTCCCTCAGCACTGACCCTCCGACAGTGCGGCACTCCCTCAGCACTGGCCCTCTGACAGTGCAGCACTCCCTCAGCACTGACCCTCCGACAGTGCGGCACACCCTCAGCACTGACCCTCCGACAGTGCGGCACTCACTCAGCACTGACCCTCCGACAGTGCGGCACTCCCTCAGCATTGACCCTCCGACAGTGCGGCACTCCCTCAGCACTGACCCTCTGACAGTGCGGCACTCCCTCAGCATTGACCCTCTGACAGTGCGGCACTCCCTCGGTACGGGCCCTCTGACAGTGCAGCACTCCCTCAGCCCTGACCCTCTGACAGTGTAGCATTCCCTCAGTTCTGACCCTCCGCCAGTGCAGCATTCCCTCAGCACTGACCCCTGCCAGGTTGGCACTTCCTCAGTACTAAGCCTCTGACAGTGCAGCACTCCCTCGGTACTGACCCTCTGACAGTGCAGCACTCCCTCAGCACTGACCCTCGTTCAGTGCAACACTCCATCGGTACTGACCCTCTGACAGTGCAGCACTCCCTCAGCACTGACCCTCTGACAGTGTAGCACTCCCTCAGTACTGATCCTTCAACAGTGCGGCACTCCCTCCATACTGACCCTCTGACAGTGTGGCACTCTCCCTCAGCACTGACCCTCCGACAGTACGGCACTCCCTCAGCACTGGCCCTCTGACAGTGCAGCACTCCCTCAGCACTGACCCTCTGACAATGCGGCACTCCCTCAGCACTGACCCTCCGACAGTGCGGCACTCCCTCAGCACCGACCCTCCGACAGTACGGCACTCCCTCAGTACTGACACTCTGACAGTGCAGCACTCCCTCTGTACTGACCCTCCGACAGTGTAGCCCTCCGTCAGCACTGACCCTCCGACAGTGTAGCACTCCGTCAGCACTGACCCTCTGACAGTGTGGCACTCTCCCTCAGTACTGACCCTCCGACAGTACGGCACTCCCTCAGTACTGACACTCTGACAGTGAGGCAATCCCTCGGTACTGACCCTTCGACAGTGAGGCACTCCATCGGTACTGACCCTCTGACAGTGCATCACTCCCTCAGCACTGACCCCTGCCAGGTTGGCACTCCCTCAGTACTAAGCCTCTGACAGTGCAGCACTCCCTCGGTACTGACCCTCTGACAGTGCAGCACCCCCTCAGCACTGACCCTCTGACAGTGCGGCGCTCCCTCAGCACTGACCCTCTGACAGTGCGGCACTCCCTCAGTACTGACCCTCTGACAGTGCAGCACTCCCTCGATACTACCCCTCTGACAGTGAGGCACTGCATCAGTACTGACTCTCTGACAGTGCAGCACTCCCTCAGCACTGTCTCTCCAACAGTGCAGCACTCCCTCAGCACTGACCCCTGCCAAGTTGGCACTTCCTCAGTACTAAGCCTCTGACAGTGCACCACTCCCTCCGTACTGACCCTCTGACAGTGTGTCACTCCCTTAGTACTGACCCTCCGACACTGCTCACTCCCTCGGTACTGACCCTCTGACAGTGTGGCACTCCCTCAGTACTGACCCTCCGACAGTGCAGCACTCCCTCGGTACTGACCCTCCACCAATGCAGCACTCCCTCAGTACTGACCCCCTGACAATGTGGCACTCCCTCAGTACTTACCCTCCGACAGTGCGGCACTCCCTCGGTACTGACCCCATCATAGTGCAGCACTCCCTCAGCACTGACCCTCTGACAGTGCAGCACTCCCTCGGTACTGACCGTCTGACAGTGCAGCACTCCCTCAGTACTGATCCTTCAACAGTGCGGCACTCCCTCCGTACTGACCCTCTGACAGTGTGTCACTCCCTCAATACTGACCCTCTGACAGTGCGGCGCTCCCTCCGTACTGACCCTCTGACAGTGTGTCACTCCCTCAGTACTGACCCTCTGACAGTGCAGCACTCCCTCAGCACTGACCCACCAACAGTGTAGCATTCCCTCAGTTCTGACCCTCCGCCAGTGCAGCACTCCCTCAGCACTGACCCCTGCCAGGTTAGCACTTCCTCAGTACTAAGCCTCTGACAGTGCAGCACTCCCTCAGAACTGACCCTCGTTCAGTGCAGAACTCTCTCGGTACTGACCCTCCACCAGTGCAGCACTCCCTCGGTACTGACCCTCTGACAGTGCAGCACTCCCTCAGCACTGACCCTCGTTCAGTGCAGCACTCCATCGGTACTGACCCTCTGACAGTGCAGCACTCCCTCAGCACTGACCCTCTGACAGTGCAGCACTCCCTCGGTACTGACCCTTCGACAGTGAGGCACTCCATCGGTACTGACCCTCTGACTGTGCAGCACTCCATCAGCACTGACCCTCCGACAGTGTAGCACTCCATCAGCACTGACCCTGCGACAGTGTAGCACTCCGTTAGCACTGACCCTCTGACAGTGTGGCACTCTCCCTCAGTACTGACCCTCCTACAGTACGGCACTCCCTCAGTACTGACACTCTGACAGTGCGGCACTCCCTCGGTACTGACCCTTTGACAGTGAGGCACTCCATCGGTACTGACCCTCTGACAGTGCTGCACTCCCTCAGCACTGACCCTCCAACAGTGCATCACTCCCTCAGCACTGACCCCTGCCAGGTTGGCACTTCCTCAGTACTAAGCCTCTGACAGTGCACCACTCCCTCAGCACTGACCCTCTGACAATGCGGCACTACCTCAGCACTGACCCTCCGACACTGCGGCACTCCCTCAGTACTGACCCTCTGACAGTGGAGCACTCCCTCAGGACTGACCCTACGACAGTGCAGCACTCCCTCAGCACTGGCCCTCTGACAGTGCAGCACTCCCTCAGCACTGACCCTCTGACAGTGCGGCACTCCCTCAGTACTGACCCTCTGACAGTGCGGCACTCCCTAGATACTGACCCCCTGATAGTGCAGCACTCCCTCAGCACTGACCCTCAGACAGTGCGGCACTCCCTCAGCACTGACCCTCCGACAGTGCGGCACTCCGTCAGCACTGACCCTCCGACAGTGCGGCACTCCCTCAGTACTGACCCTCTGACAGTGCGGCACTCCCTAGATACTGACCCCCTGATAGTGCAGCACTCCCTCAGCACTGACCCTCAGACAGTGCGGCACTCCCTCAGCACTGACCCTCAGACAGTGCGGCACTCCCTCAGCACTGACCCTTCGACAGTGCGGCACTCCGTCAGCACTGACCCTCTGAAAGTGCAGCACTCCCTCAGCACTACCCTCCGACAGTGCGGCACACCCTCAGCATTGACCCTCCGACACCGCGGCACTCCCTCAGCACTGGCCCCCTGATAGTGCCGCAATCCCTCAGCACTGACACTCAGACAGTGCGGCACTCCGTCAGCACTGACCCTCCGACAGTGCGGCACTCCCTCAGCACTGACCCTCCGACAGTGCGGCACTTCCTCAGCATTGACTCTCCGACACTGCGGCAGTCCGTCAACACTGACCCCCTGATAGTGCAGCACTCCCTCAGCACTGACCCCCTGATTGTGCAGCAATCCCTCAGCACTGACCCCCTGATTGTGCAGCAATCCCTCAGCACTGACCCCCTGATAGTGCAGCACTCCCTCAACACTGACCCCCTGATAGTGCAGCACTCCCTCAACACTGACCCCCTGATAGTGCAGCACTCCCTCAACACTGACCCCCTGATAATGCAGCACTCCCTCAGCACTGACTCCCTCATAGTGCAGCACTCCCTCAGCACTGACCCTCCGACAGTGCGGCACTCCCTCAGCACTGTCCCTCCGACAGTGCGGCACTCCCTCAGCACTGGCCCTCTGACAGTGCAGCACTCCCTCAGCACTGACCCTCCGACAGTGCGGCACTCCCTCAGCACTGGCCCTCTGACAGTGCAGCACTCCCTCAGCACTGACCCTCCGACAGTGCAGCACTCCCTCAGCACTGACCCTCCGACAGTGCGGCACTCCCTCAGCACTGGCCCTCTGACAGTGCAGCACTCCCTCAGCACTGACCCTCCGACAGTGCGGCACTCCCTCAGCACTGACCCTCCGACAGTGCGGCACTCCCTCAGCATTGACCCTCCGACAGTGCGGCACTCCCTCAGCACTGACCCTCTGACAGTGCGGCACTCCCTCAGCATTGACCCTCTGACAGTGCGGCACTCCCTCGGTACGGGCCCTCTGACAGTGCAGCACTCCCTCAGCCCTGACCCTCTGACAGTGTAGCATTCCCTCAGTTCTGACCCTCCGCCAGTGCAGCATTCCCTCAGCACTGACCCTGCCAGGTTGGCACTTCCTCAGTACTAAGCCTCTGACAGTGCAGCACTCCTTCGGTACTGACCCTCCGACAGTGCAGCACTCCCTCAGCACTGACCCTCGTTCAGTGCAACACTCCATCGGTACTGACCCTCTGACAGTGCAGCACTCCCTCAGCACTGACCCTCTGACAGTGCAGCGCTCCCTCAGTACTGATCCTTCAACAGTGCGGCACTCCCTCAGCACTGACCCTCTGACAGTGTGGCACTCTCCCTCAGTACTGACCCTCCGACAGTACGGCACTCCCTCAGCACTGGCCCTCTGACAATGCAACACTCCCTCAGCACTGACCCTTCCACAGTGCGGCACTCCCTGAGCATTGACCCTCCGACAGTGCGGCACTCCCTCAGCACTGACCCTCCGACAGTGCGGCACTCCCTCAGCACTGACCCTCCGACAGTGCGCCACTCCTTCAGCATTGACCCTCTGACAGTGCGGCACTCCCTCGGTACGGGCCTTCTGACAGTGCAGCACTCCCTCAGCACTGACCCTCCGACAGTGCGGCACTCCCTCAGCACTGACCCTCCGACAGTGCGCCACTCCCTCAGCATTGACCCTCTGACAGTGCGGCATTCCCTCAGCACTAACCCTCTGACAGTGCAGCACTCCCTCAGCACTGACCCTCCGACAGTGTAGCATTCCCTCAGTACTGATCCACCGTCAGTGCATCACTCCCTCAGCACTGACCCCTGCCAGGTTGGCACTTCCTCAGTACTCAGCCTCTGACAGTGCAGCACTCCCTCAGCACTGACCCTCGTTCCGTGCAGCACTCCCTCGGTACTGACCCTCCACCAGTGCAGCACTCCCTCGGTACTGACCCTCTGACAGTGCAGCACTCCCTCAGCACTGACCCTCGTTCAGTGCAGCACTCCCTCAGTACTGACCCTGTGACAGTGCAGCACTCCCTCAGTACTGATCCTTCAACAGTGCGGCACTCCCTCCATACTGACCCTCTGACAGTGTGGCACTCTCCCTCAGTACTGACCCTCCGACAGTACGGCACTCCCTCAGTACTGACACTCTGACAGTGCGGCACTCCCTCGGTACTGACCCTTCGACAGTGAGTCACTCCATCGGTACTGACCCTCTGACAGTGCAGCACTCCCTCAGCACTGACCCTCCGACAGTGTAGCATTCCCTCAGTACTGATCCACCGCCAGTGCATCACTCCCTCAGCACTGACCCCTGCCAGGTTGGCACTTCCTCAGTACTAAGCCTCTGACAGTGCAGCACTCCCTCAGCATTGACCCTCTGACAGTGTGGCACTCTCCCTCAGTACTGACCCTCCGACAGTACGGCACTCCCTCAGTACTGACCCTCCGACAGTGTGGATGTACTTCAGTATTGTAGCGCCAACAATCTGGAGCTCCCTGAGCGCTGCATCTTTAAGAATGCAGAATTGTTTCAGTAGTACATCTTTAACAAAGCAGAGCTCCGTCAGCATCAGCAGTGGGATCGTTAGTTTTGATTTTATGATCAGTTGCTTGGAGTAAGGGTAATCAAAAGTGGCCTCCCGTTCACCTTGTCCATATAAACCGCTCTTCCCTGGTAACCTTGTCAAAAACAATAAAACCTTTTGGATTTGAAATTCCAATCTGACCACAACTTCCCTTTTTTCAATTTTTATTTTGCAGAAAGGAATCTAGAAGACAATTCAGCCAGTGGCCGCTGTCGCCACTAGCAACAGCTTAACTTTGGCCAGTTTTTTTTATTTCATCATCTTGAGCATCTCTGTTTAGTCCACAACAAAATCTTGCATTTATGTAGTACCTTTAACCAAGCATCCTTGGATGGGATATCTCCATGCTGGCACTAGACATATTCATTTGGGAATCCGGGAACATTGATTTCTTTGCTTTACCTTTAACCGGATGTGGGTCTTGCGCGCTGGGAGAGCATTTGTTGCCCATTCCTTATTGCCCTTGAACTCCTTGGCTTGCTAAGGCCATTGTAGTTAAGAGTCAATCAAATTGCTGCGGGCCCAAACCAAACCAAATATGAATAGCAGGTCGCTAAAGTGTAAGGATGTGCTTGTGCGATAGATGATAGTTGCCGTGGTTGAAATAGTTTCTATTCCCGATGTATTTGAGCCCAGGATTTTATTGTACAGCGCGAAAACAGACCCTTCGGTCCAACCAGTCCGTGCCGACCATAATCCCAAACTAAACTAGTCCCACCCACCTGCACCTGGCCCATCTCCCTCCCACCTTTCTGGCTCATGTACTTATACAAAGATCTTTTAAATGTTATAAATGTCCACCAATTTCTCTAGAAGTTTATTCCACACACAAACCACCCTCTTTGTTAAAATAAATGCCCCCATGTCTTTTTTAAATCTTTCTCCTCTCGCCTTAAAAATATGCCCCCTGGTCTTGAAATCCCCCAACCTACAGGAAAGACACCCGCCTTTCACCTTATCTATACCCCTCGTAATTTGAGAAACCTCTATAGGTCAACCCTCAACCTCCTACACTCAAGTGAGATAAGTCCCAGTTTATCCAGCCTCTCCTTATTACTCAATCCCTCCACTCCTGGCAACATCCTGGTAAATCTCTTCTGTACTCTCTCCAGTTTCATTATATCCTTCCTGTAACATGGTGACCAGAACTGCACACAGTGCTCCAGAAGATGCCTCACCAAGCCCTGTACAATCTCAACATGACGTCCCAACTCCTGTACTCATAGGTCTGAGCAATGAAGGCGAGTGTGTTAAACACCTCCTTAACCACCCTGTAATTTTGGTGGACCACATTAGGGGGGGCAATTCCGGGATCTTGACCCAGCCACCATGAGCCCAGACCATTCGCACTCGGATTATTACGCTGGTGACATCACCAGCACACATGATCGACAAAAGCGCCTTCTCATTTCCCATTGGAACCAATGATTCAGTTCACTGGGTGTTCATGACGGCATTATCAGACAGGATGTGACACTGCGGCACATAAAGGAGTGTTAAGGCAGATGGCAAGGGGGTAGGGTCCAAGGGGTACCTTTAATAAAGAGATAGAGCAGCAGGGAGGTTTAGGGAGAAGTTCCAAACCTTCAGGACACAATACACAAAGGCTTGGCTATCAATTCTGGAATTTTTTTTTAGATTACATTACAGTGTGGAAACAGGCCCTTCGGCCCAACAAGTGCACACCGACCCGCCACCCACCCATACCCCTACATTTACCCCTTACCTACGGGAAATTTAGCATGGCCAATTCACCTGACCTGCACATCTTTGGACTGTGGGAGGAAACCGGAGCACCCGGAGGAAACCCACGCAGACACGGGGAGAATGTGCAAACTCCACATAGTCAGTTGCCTGAGGCGGGAATTGAACCCGGGTCTCTGGCGCTGTGAGGCAGCAGTGCTAACCACTGTGCCACCGTGCCGCCCACTAAGCTTAATTAAACTTGTGGGGGAGGGGATGGATGGGAGAGACACGAGATGGCCAGGATTAGAGGAGTGCAGAGGTGGATGAAGGTAGTAGTATTGGAGTGGATAAAGTGTGGTGCTGGAAAAAGCACAGCAGGTCAGGCAGCATCTGAGGAATGAGAGAGTCGACGTTTCAGGCTTAACCCTTCATCGGGAGGCTATTGCAGAGTCAGGGAGGTGCAAGGCTGTAGAATGGTTGGAACATGTGGATGAGGCTTTTGAAATCGAGGTGCTGGCTGGCCTGAGAGCTCAAGTAGGCCACTCGCTGTTGACTCTCTTCAAGAAAAAGCAACCACACACTTCCTTCAGCTTGCTTCACAGCACATGCTCCTGACACCCCTTGGCCAGGGGAAAGGCGAGCTGGTGTCAAACACGCCGCTCGATGCATTTCGCATTTAAAAAAGGTGTGAATTCCTGATTACTTCCTCCGATTTAATAAAAGCAAATTCCCCCAAAGTGATGTGAAATGCCAGAGACGAGATGAAAAGCAATCAGCTTTTAGATGGTGCGAGCTGGAATGTGTCGTCTGGAAGGCTGTTGGAAGCAGATCAGTTGGAACTTTCAAAAGGGAACCAGATAATCACTGAAGGGGAAGCACTGAAAGGCTGAAGGGGAAGGATCTGGACTAATTGGTCTGGTCATTTGAAGAGCCAGTGTAAACACAGTGGGGTGAATGATCCATATCTGTGCTGTACCTCTCCTACACATCCACAGAATGGATCTTTCCTCAAGATACATTTTGAACGTTAGGATCCAGACTGAGCGTTCACTGCAGTAAAGATCTGATTTATATTGCTAACTAAGTTCTCTTCTCGACATGGAGGGGATTTACCAGGATGTTTCTGGGACTGGAGAGTTTGAGTTATAAGGAGAGGCTGGAACGTTTTCCACTGGAGTGTATGAGGCTCAAGGATGACCTTATAGAGGTTTACAAAATTATGAGGGACACGGATAAGGCGCATAGTAAAGGTCTTTTCTTTAAGGTGAGAGGAGAAAGTTCTAAAAGGGACCTGAGGGACAATATTTTCACACAGACAGCGGTTTTATGTGGAATGAGCTGCCAGAGGAAGTGGTGGATGCAGGTACAGTTACAACATTTTAAAAAATGATTTGAGCATGTACATGGATAGGAAAGGGATATTTAAGAGATATGGGCCAATCAGAAGCAAGTGGGACTAATTTAGTTTGGGAAACCAAACTGGCATGGATGAATTGGACCGAAGGATCTGTTCCCTTGCTGTATGGCCCTATGGCTCTACATGTGAAGAGCAAAAGAAACAAATGATTGAAAGGGTCAAATATTTCTTATTTGCTTTCGTTGGCAGGAAGTCGCTTATTTTCTGAAATCAGATCGCTTCTGCAATTGCTGAACGATAACTGTTTCATACTTAACCAGATCTCGAGAACTGGAAATCCCCAACAACACTGACCTGCTGCATCATTCCATTTCCTTTTATGGTTACAGCGATTAATGTTTTGACAGGGAACCGTGCATTGTTCATTGAAAGTAGTGTTCCAGCCCTGATGAATGTTACTGGGCGGGGTGGGGGGGGGAGGTGGTGAAGGGTTTGTGTCTGATGGGGAGAAGTTCGGGGTTTTGATCCGAAAGGGAAAGATGCTTCTTTAACCCCTGAAGTACTTCCTGGGGCAATTAGTCAGCAAACCACTCATCCCCTCGCTCAACCAATACAATGTTACCAGCAACTGAGCAGGAGTAGGCCATTCAGCCCCTTGCGTGTGCTGTGCTATCTACAATAGGATCTTGTAGATAATTACTGATCGCCCTGTTATGACACACCCCTGGAGCAGATGGGACTTGAACCCGGCCTCTACGTTCAGAGGTAGAGACTTACCACTGTGCCACAAAAGGCCTCTGCGCTGATTTTACGCAACCACGTGGGAGCAAGTCATTCGGTCCATCGAGTCCACACAGACCCTCCAAAGAGCGTCCCACCCAGACCCACTCCACCCCCTACTCTATCACCCTGCATTTCCCATGGCCAACCCACCCTGACCTGCACATCTTTGGAGGAGACCGGAGCACCCAGAGGAAACCCGCGCAGACATGGGGAGAATGTGCAAACTCCACAGAGAGAGTCACCCGAGGCTGGAATCGATCCCGGGTCCCACGCGCGGTGAGGCAGCAGTGCTTAACCACTGAGCCAGCCTAAACTGTAACCTTACATCTGCATTCCCACCTTTAACTCCTCTGTTTAAGGAGAATCCACCTAACACTTCCTTAAAAATATTCAAGGACTGTGCTTGCAGCACCTTGTCAAGGAGACAGTTTCAAAAGCTCACACGCCTCTGAGAGAAACAACACGGTGGCACAGTGGTTAGCACTGCTGCCTCACAGCGCCAGAGACCCGGGTTCAATTCCCGCCTCAGGCGACTGTCTGTGTGGAGTTTGCACATTCTTCCTGTGTCTGCGTGGGTTTCCTCCCACAATCCAAAATGTGCAGGTTAGGTGAATTGGCCATGCTAAATTGCCCGTAGCGTTGGGGGTGGGTTGCGGGTCGGTGTGGACTTGTTGGGCTGAAGGGCCTGTTTCCACACTGTAAGTAATCTAATCTAAAAAAAAAGGCTTCATCTCTGTGGCCAACCCTTAATGTTTAAAGTGACCTCTGAACTCTAGATTTGCCCATAAGCGGAAACTTGCCTTGCCAAGACCCCTCATAATCTTAGACTAATCTTAGAAACTCCAGTGGATACAAACCTAACCTGTTCAACCTTTCATCCTGTTGAACCCACCCATTCCAGGCATTAATCAACTATCACTTTCTCCGATGCTCCAATGCACTTACATCCTTCTTTATCTAAAGGAGACCAATCCTGTGCACAGCACTCCAGGTGTGCTCTCACCAAGGCGTTGTATCATTAAAGTGTAAGTGTCCTCCTATTGTATTCAATTCACCTTGCGATCAACAATACCTGTCTATTAACTTTTCCAATTGCCCGCTGTACCTACATAGGAATCTCTTGTAATTGAGCAGATTGCATAACAACAGCACCTTGCATTTTTATAGTGCCTTTAATGGAGCAAACATAACACCAAAGGCCTCCAGAGCAGCGTAATCAGAGCAGCATAATTGACACTCAGTTGAAGTCATTGGCTATGAGTGACCATACTTGGAGTTTTGAGGTGATTTATTCAAACACTTAAGATCTTGGAGGGGCCTGGATAGGTTGAATACCAGGAGGATATTGGAGTGGTTTACTTGTGTGAGGGGGTTTAATAATTAGGTCAGTGCTTTTTGGAACTATGATTTTAAGCCAGCATGTGTCAGACAACAGATAGCTACAGACCTCCTGGAGAATTAATGGAGGTTTGTTTATATTGTGGGGTTTTATAACAGAACAAAGACAAAAGTGCTATTAGCTTAGTAGAGGATAGGAAGATTGGGCTGTTAAAGATTGGTTATAACATTCTGATTCTAGTTCAAAAGAGACCTGACAGAAGCTAGATGCAAGATTATACTCCCCAAGAAAATAAACTATGTTCAGAGCAGTTAAGGCAATAAGTTACTACAGTGTACAGGTCTCAGTTTGCGAACATTTCCAGACTAGAAGTGTTTTGTTAGACGTCTGTGTTGATTATTCAAAGCTGAGAAAGTCTAAGATCTAAGTTGTGTAAGTCAAAAGAACAAAAGGCTTTACAGCTCACAGGATTGGAACAGAAAAGACGGAGTCAAGTTAAACCTACAGATTTGATATGGAAGGAAAAGGAATCGGGTTTTGATTAACTGCAAATTGAGGGTAGATGGGGAAGAGGTTTTGTTTTGCTCGGTGTTTGCAATCTTTAAAACTTTTTTTTGTGGGGTGTGAGTGTCGCTGGTTGGACCAGCATTCATTGCCATCCCTAATTGCCCCTTGAGAAGGTGGTGGTGAGCTGCCCTCTTGAACCGCTACACTCTACCTGCTGTGGGCTGACCACAATGCCATATAGAGTTATAGATAGCTTGGCTTGTTTTGTTCTAGGAGAAACTGAGGGCTGCAGATGCTGGAGATCAGAGCTGAAAATGTGTTGCTGGAAAAGCGCAGCAGGTCAGGCAGCATCCAAGGAACAGGAGAATCGACGTTTCGGGCATAAGCCCTTCTTCAGGAATGAGGAAAGTGTGTCCAGCAGGCTAAGATAAAAGGTAGGGGGGAGGGGTGTTGGAAATGCGATAGGTAGAGGGAGATCAAGGTGAGGGTGATAGGCCGGAGTGGGGTGGGGGCGGAGAGGTGAGGAAGAAGATTGCAGGTTAGGAAGGTGGTGCTGACTTCGAGGGATTTGACTGAGACAAGGTGGGGGGAGGGGAAATGAGGAAACTGGAGAAATCTGAGTTCATCCCTTGTGGTTGGAGGGTTCCCAGGCAGAAGATGAGGCGCTCTTCCTCCAACCGTCGTGTTGCCATGGTCTGGCGATGGAGGAGTCCAAGGACCTGCATGTCCTTGGTGGAGTGGGAGGGGGAGTTAAAGTGTTGGGCCACGGGGTGGTTGGGTTGGTTGGTCCGGGTGTCCTAGAGGTGTTCTCTGAAATGTTCCGCAAGTAGGCGGCCTGTCTCCCCAATATAGAGGAGGCCACAACGGGTGCAGCGGATACAATAGATGATGTGTGTGGAGGTGCAGGTGAATTTGTGGCGGATATGGAAGTGTCCCTTGGGGCCTTGGAGGGAAGTAAGGGGGGAGGTGTGGGCACAAGTTTTGCATTTCTTGCGGTTGCAGGGGAAGGTACCGGGAGTGGAGGTTGGGTTGGTGGGGGGTGTGGATCTGACGAGGGAGTCACGGAGGGAGTGGTCTTTTCGGAACGCTGATAGGGGAGGGGAGGGGGGTCCGTTTGGAGGTGGCGGAAATGACGGCGGATGATACGTTGTACATGGAGGTTGGTGGGGTGGTAGGTGAGGACCAGTGGGGTTCTGTCCTGCTGGTGGTTGGAGGGGCGGGACTCAAGGGTGGAGGAGTGGGAAGTGGAAGAGATGCGGTGGAGGGCATCGTCGACTACGTCTGGCGGGAAATGGCAGTCCTTGAAGAAGGAGGCCATCTGGGTTGTACAGTTTTGGAACTGGTCCTCCTGGGAGCAGATGCGGCGGAGACGAAGGAATTGGGAATATGGGATGGCGTTTTTACAGGGTGGGAGGAGGTGTAGTCTAGGTAGCTGTGGGAGTCGGTTGGTTTATAGTAAATGTCCGAGTTGATTCGGTCGCCCGAGATAGAAATGGAAAGCTGAAAATGTGTTGCTGGAAAAGCGCAGCAGGTCAGGCAGCATCCAGGGAGCAGGAGAATCGACGTTTCGGGCATTAGCCCTTCTTCAGGAATGATCGCCTGTTCCCTGGATGCTGCCTGACCTGCTGCGCTTTTCCAGCAACACATTTTCAGCTCTGATCTCCAGCATCTGCAGACCTCACTTTCTCCTCATAGAAATGGAAAGGTCTAGGAAAGGGAGGGAGGAGTCTGAGACGGTCCAGGTGAATTTGAGGTTGGGGTGGAAGGTGTTGGTAAAGTGGATGAACTGTTCGACCTCCTCGTGGGAGCACGAGGCAGCGCCGATACAGTCATCGATATAGCGGAGGAAAAGGTGGGGGGTGGGGCCAGTGTAGCTGCGGAAGATGGACTGTTCCACATATCCTACGAAGAGGCAGGCATAGCTGGGGCCCATGCAGGTGCCCATGGCTACTCCTTTGGTTTGGAGGAAGTGGGAGGATTGGAAAGAGAAGTTGTTCAGGGTGAGGACCAGTTCAGTCAGTCGAAGGAGGGTGTCAGTGGAAGGGTACTGGTTGGTACGGCGGGAAAGGAAGAAGCAGAGGGTTTTAAGTCCTTCGTGATGGGGGATGGATGGAGGTTGTTTTGTTCTAATTAACATTCTTTCATGTAATCAATTTCTGTTTTGTTGTTAAAACTAAATCTGCAATTTGACATGTTCATGTTTCAGTGAGAGAGACCACCGCATTAAGTTAGGAATAAAATAAACAAAGTACGATCTATCAAACCAGATTTTGTTATCGGCTCTGACTTGTCCAGTAGCAACATCAACTGGGATCATAGCTGGGATGGAAGGAAAGCTTGTTGCTAAACCTTCGTGGCTGGTGGGTAATGTCCTCAGAAACATTGCCCAGAAACCAACAGACCGAAGAACAGTCTGCCCCATGGCAGTAACATGACAAGGCCAACTTCAACTGAGTGAGATGAAGTCCTGCTTTTTAATGCTGTTGGCTATTCTGATTGGCTGATAGATGGCATTGTCTCACAGCGCCAGCACTGCATGGTGGGCACTGGCGGAACTGCAAACAGGGCCATGAGAACTGCTCCAGGGATCCAGAATAAGGTAGTTGGGGGTGAGTGGGTCGGGGATGGCAGGGATGACATTGGGAAGGGAGTGATTGGAACCTTGGAATGGGTGGGGAAGGGTGCGAGTAGATGAAGTGGTGGGATTTCGATGTGCGGTTAAGGTGGAAAGAAGGAGTGGGTTCTCTGGGGGAATGGGAGCCCTTCTGTTGTATACCCCCTCCTCACTCTTTCAAAACATCTCCCACCTGCCTGCCCACACCAGCCACATCTCCCACCCGCCAGTGCCCACCATGCAGTGCTGGCGCTGTGAGACAATGCCATCTATCAGCCAATCAGAATAGCCAACAGCATTAAAAAGCAGGACTTCATCTCACTCAGTAAGGTATGGGCCAGGTAATATTGGGGGCTTTAGACAAACTGATTTCAACCCCTACTCCCACCCACCCTCATACATTGTGGGGGGTGTGGGTGGGGGTCAGGAAGCTGCTGGGCTGGAAACCCGCACTGTTTTACATACCCCCTTCACCAAAAGCGGGAAGTGTGCGATCTAGCCCACAGTGTGACTGGACTGGCAACCAATGTAGGTCATTGAAAACGGGGACTGAGAGGAGATGAGGATATGACCTTGAGAAGATTTTGCAGTTGGTTGTGAAACCTTGCTCATGTAGTGATTGTTAATTGAATGTCCTGTCTGGTTCAGTTTGAGGGTGGGATGGGGAAGGAGATGCACAAGGCAGGAAGGAGGGAGTTTCACCTCAGACAAGAATCCCAAGGATATAGGGTTCCCTGACAATTGAAATTATGATAGATGATTGGCCGAGGCTCTCGGCCAGGGTTCCAGACCTACTCCGTGCCCATTGTAGTTTAGCCAATGCCAGGATGACAATGATGAGTCATGTCCAGGGATGTGCAGGCTATGTGGATTAACCATGGGAAATGTGGGGTTATGGAGATAGGGTGGGGATGCTCTTTGGAGGGTCAGTGCAGACTTGATGGGCTGAATGGCCTCTCTCTGCACTATGGGGATTCTATGATTCTAAGACGGAAGAGGAGAAGTAGAGTAATTTCCATCTTTCTCAACTAAGTGCCTTACAGTCCATGAAAAGCCATTTGATGTGCAGTCGCTATTGTAATGTTGGACCAATTTGCACTCAGCAAGCTCGCACAAACCACAATGGGATGGTGATCCTGATTGACCATTTTCCGTCATGTTTGGCTGAGGGTTGGACACCAGGGAGCACTCAAGATCACAGGGCTGTGACAGCGCCAAAGGAGGCCGTTTGGCCCATCACGCCCGCACTCTACAAGTGGAGCGTCTGTATCTTTCACCTCCACTTCAGGCAGCAGCTCATCCAGAGGATGGCCTACCTCTGATTGTGAAACACTCTTTCAGCACAGCACTGCAGTGTCAGCCTGAGCCTCTGGAGATTTGAACAGGGCGGGGGAGATAGAGAGAGAGAGAGAGAGAGAGAGAAAGAGAGAGAGACTCACTGGGTCACAACTGACACTATATAAAACATCCCTAAAACGTTTGGGGTTGAACTACCTTCAGGTGTGAGAAGTGTTCCCATTAACAGGATTCATGTTACCATGGGAACAAAAACTTACTGGACTCGAAAACCTAATTCTGATGTCATCAGAGCAAAGCTTCATTTTTGAGAAATGAACTCTAGACTGGGAATGTTGCCCATGCCTAATTGCCCTGGAGATTGTGATGGTGAGTTGCCTTCTTGCGCTGTTGTAGTCTGTGTGATGTAGGAGTTCCCACAATGCTGTGAGAGATGGGCCGTGAGGGTCCTGGATTTTGATTTACCTATAATGGCCCTACGTGCCAAGATAATTACTTTGAAAACATCCTTTAATTCAATCAACTTGAACTACATAGTTCAGAATTGTCTCCATTTCACCTCTTGATCATGTTTATAAGGTATTGGTTCTGAAAGGAATAACGTTGGAGATTGCATTAAGTTTCCTTAGAGCAGAGGAGACTGAGGAGGAAGCTGCATGAGGGGCATAGACAGAGTGGACAGGAAGAAACCACACCCCTTGCTGGAGGGATCTATAATCAGGGACATAGATTTAAGGGAAAGGACAGGAGGATTAGAGAAGATGTGAGGAGAAACCTTCTTACCCAGAGGGTGGTGGGGGTCTGGAACTCACTCCTGTGAGGGCGTGGTGGGGAAGAGGTGTAGAGGCATAAACCCGCTTCACATTGAGGAAGGATTTCGATGTGCACTTGTGAGGCCAAGTGTTATGGGCCAAGTGCTGGGACATGGAATTAGAATAGTTAGAGTGTTGTTTGTGACTGGCATGAACCCATAAAATCATGAGGGGCGTGGGTAGGGTGAATAGTCAAGATCTTTTTTCAAGGGTAGGGGAATCCGAAATGAGAGGGCATGGATTTAAGGTGAGAGGGGAAAGATATAAAAGGGAACGAACGGGCAACTTTATCACACAGTGGGCGGTCCGTGTATGGAACGAGCTGCCAGAGGAAGTGGTGGAGGTTGGTATAATTACAACATTTCAGAGGCATCTGGATGGCTACATGAATAGGAAGGGTTTAGAGGGATATGGGCCAAGTACTGGCAAATGGGACTAGACTAATTTAGGATATCTTGTCAGCATGGACAAGTTGGACTGAAGGGTCTGTTTCTGTGCTGTACCTCTCTATGACTCTACGAGAAAGACTAGACTTAAAATAGAAATTAAGAAATAACATTCTTTTAAAATTTCGCTCATGGGATGTAGGCATCACTGTCTCGGCCTGTATTTATTGCCTGTCCCCAATTACCTAGAGGGCAGTTAAAAGTCAAATGCCAGCCTTCAAAGATCCATTTGTCAGGGTCATAATCAATTGCATAAAACCCCAACCTACAAGCAAAAATCCGAAGCTGTACCTATTAACAATTGTAGATGCTTGAACAATACTTCCTGAAGCAGTATCTTTAGAAAAATAAAGTACTGCAAAAATTGTAGTGGGAAAATTAGTTCAATTGTTTTTACATGATATGGATTACCCAAAGAGGTACCAAAGTTCAAATTCTATGTCTAAAATAGTCAAATGGATAATGAATAGTTTGGGAGTAGAACAATTTACATCTTTCATTTATCACCCACAATCTCAAGATGCATTGGACAGAAGACATCAAACCTTAAAGATTAGGAATAGAGCTTATGGTCAGGAATGTCGTAATGGTGGAATGAAGGAATTCTTTTATTATTACAATCAGGTATGTTCCAAACGAGTCCAAATGACATATAGACGGCAGGTGAGAGGAATGCTTAATGTGATAAAAAGAACCAAAGCTGACAGGTAACACTTCCAATTCAAGTTTCAGGGAGAAACTAAGCTAAGTGTGGGAGCTGACCGAAACAAAACCTGAAAAGTGCTCAACCACCAGGAAAACAGGAGCAGGTTCAAAAGTCTGAGGCCCAACCACCAAAGCCAACCGTCTTCCCCCAGCCCCAGGAAGGCCCTGGAACATGAGGAAGTTAAAGGAAATGTTGTAAAGGCTCCCACAAGGCTTCCTTCGAGTTTTCAATGCATAGGAGACCCTCATTCAGATGAAACTGACTCGGAGGATGCTCCTGAATGAAGGGACTTGATTCCCTTCAACAGGAAATACAGAAAAGGAACCAGAGAATGGAATTCTATTGAGCTGAAGGCCAAGAGTCACCTCCACCTCCTGGAGATGCCTGCCATACGTGTGCCTCTAGGATTGGACTCATTAGTCACATGAGGACCTGCAGAACCCATCAGCTGTGACACAGATTTACCGAGGTGGCCAATCATACTCATTAGCTGTCTCTGCCAATAACAAAGAGGATGATGGGGGGGGGGGGGGCAGGGGCTGAACGACACAGGGTGGGGGGTTGGGGGGTTCGCGAAGGGATGTTGCTTCCGAAAGGGTTTCCAAAGGGTTTTCAGTTTTGAGGTTGATCAGGCCCTTGGGATGGGGTGATGGGGGTGGGTTTACTTACAGGAGGTCTGATGTGTGTGAGGAACGCAGTTTTCCTGATGAAACGTCGATTTTCCTGCTCCTCGGATGCTGCCTGACCTGTTGTGCTTTTCCAGCAACACACTCTCAATACTGTCAGTGATGAATCAGGGCATCAGCTTAATAGCTACCCAAGCGGTTAGACTGGGTTTATGACCTTTCCTGGGTAACTATTACACTGACGTGACCTGAAACCCTCCGAATCTCCAAATTTAATAGTTTCATTCAAGGGGTTCCAGACATCGAGGAATCTTCAACTTCCCATCGAGTCAGCTTTGTTGGGAATTCTGCAACTCCATGAACCCTGTGCCATTGGAATAGCCGGGCCATTATCCATCGTACAGAAGCAAAATTCTGCAGGTGCTGGTGATCTGAATTAAAAACAGCAAGTGCTGGAGAAAACTCAGCAGGTTTGGCAACATCTACACAGAGAGAGAAAGAGATCACATTTCGAGTCAGGTAGGACTCGTCTTCAGAACAGTTCTGAAGTCACATTGGACACAAAACATTAACTCTGTTTCTCCCTCAACAGCTGCTACCATTATCTATCAAGACAGATCTCACTCTGTGATCTGAATTGCCAGTGGTACCATCAGCTGGGATCATAACTCAAGAGGATTTGAGAACAGGAGTCTCAAAATTGTAATCAGTTGTATAAACGGTCAGTTCGACACCATTTGGAATATTGTGTGCCCTGACTTTAGAAAAGATATTATTGTCATTGAAGGAGTGCAAAGAAAGTTCTCCAGACTTGTTTCCAGTACTCCATTATCGAGAGTATCAAAGAAAGAAGGTGATCTCATTGAAATCTACACAATACTTGAGGGGATATAGACAAGGTAGATGCAGATAATGTATCTACCCACTCGGAGAGTCTACACCCACAGGGCACAATTTCAAATTAAGGGAGAAGCCATTTAGAACTCTGATAATGAGAATTCTTTTTTTGTTCGAAAGAGTTGTGAATCTTTACAAAACTACCTTCCTACAGGACTGTCAAAGCCTAGTCATCGAGAGTGTTTAAAGTAGACATCAACTGATTGCTAAGTAACACTGTTATAAAAGAATATGGGGATACAGTGGGGGAACAAAAGCATTGAGGTGAATGAACAGCCATGATAGTATTGAATGTTGAAGCAGGTTTGAAGGGCTGAATGGCCTCCACTGCTTTCATATTCCTCTGTTCCACCTACAGGCTCGATCCCAGGACTAAGGAGAATGGTCACGTTTCCGGACTGTGGTTTTGAATGGTTTCAGTTTGTAAAACCTCTGGTCTTAGAAACTAGGTTAAAAAAAAGGAATTAAAATCAACAACAATACAAGGTCCACCTTATCACTCTCAGTAGTTAGTTATTTCATTTGCTGCATCAGCTTCTGGATAAAGAATTAAACCCATTTCTATTTTAAGAAGAGAGCAAAAAATTTCCAAACATTGTGAAAGCATTTCCAATTCAATTTGCTCTGAAGTTGGAAATATCAATTCGAGTGAATATGAACTGATGTGTACAAACTCCATAAACATGAGCTCATCCAAAACTCTGTTGTCTCTATCCTATATGGAATAGGTGGATTGTCCCATATGGAAAATTCTCATCCATATTTTCAAACACCTCCATGTCCTTCCTCCCCCACCCCGGAATCTATAATCTCCCTCAAACTTCCAAGAGCTCTGTGTTCCTCCAGCTCTGGTCTCCTCTGTGACCTGAATTTTATACATTCCAACATTAATTGTCAAACCTGCAGTTTTCTAACCCTAAACTCAACAATTCTTTCTGAGGCCTCTCGGAGGCCTCTGACTGTCCATCTTGAAGATAGTCCTCTAAACCTCTTGAAATTTTCTAATATCTTTTCGTTGGAATAACTTCCTGTTGATACTGATCTCCTTTGGAAGTGAACTCCTATTAGGAATGGGATTAATTTGGACTTTATCCCCCTCCCACTCCACTGAGGACATGCAGGTCCTGGGCCTCCTCCATTGCCACTCCCTAACCACCCGATGCTTAGAGGATGATTGCCTCATCTTCCGCCTTGGGACCCTCCAATCCCATGGCATCAATGTGGATTTCACCAGTTTCCTCAAATCCCTTCCCTCCACCTTATCCCAGATCCAACCTTCCAACTTGGCACCACCCTCATGAACTGTCCTACTTGTCCATTTTCCTTCCCACGTCTCACGCTCCATCCTCGTCTCTGACCTATCACCATCACCCCCACCTCCATCCATCTATCACACTCTCAGCTACCTACCCCCAGCCCCACCTCACCCCTCCCATTTATCTCACAGCCTCATTCCTGATGAAGGGCTTATGCCCGAAATGTTAATTCTCCTGCTCCTCGGATGCTGCCTGACCTGCTGTGCTTTTCCAGCACCACTCTCTTGACTCAGATCTCCAGCATCTGCAGTCCTCACTTTCTCCTGGGACTAATCTCTCATTGGAACTAATCTCTCATTGGGACCAGTCTCTCACTGGGACTAATCTCTCATTGGGACTAGTCTCTCACTGGGACTAATCTCTGGTTGGAACTAATCTCTCATTGGGACTAGTCTCTCACTGGGACTAATCTCTCGTTGGGACCGCTCTTGTGGTGTTTTTCCAGCCAACTACTCTTAACACCTTGTGGTTTTTGCTACCTATACCAGTATGTTATACTGGGTAAAGGTCATTCGAGATGTATACTACCCCCAATCCTCCTCTGTCTTTGATTTCCTTGGGCACTTTGCTTATACATCAAGGATAACAATAAGTATAGCTACATTTGGACAGGCATAATTACTAGGACCGTAGAGAGCTGGTCCTATTATATATCTGTTTTCTCCAAAAGCTAGAGTAGAACTCCATATCTCTATCTGAAAACAGAAAATGCTGGAGAACAGAGCTCTGATGAAGATTCATCCAGACTCAAAACGTTAGCTTGCTTTCTCTCCCTGGATATTGCCTGACCTGCTGTGATCTTCAGCATTTGCTGTTTCCAGTTCAGATTCCAGCATCTGCAGTAATTTGCTCGTCCCTATCTCTGTCAGCAGACTGTCTATGACATCAATAGAACGGTGTGGCGATGCCGGTGTTGGACTGGGGTGGACAAAGTTAAAAATCACACAACACCAGGCTATAGGCCAACAGGTTTATTTGAAAATATAAGCTTCATCAGGTAGCCCATGTCCTATGTATCCTGCCCATTAGCTATCTGACAAAGGAGCAGCACTCTGAAAGTTTGTACTCCCCGAAGACATTGTTGGACAATAACATGGTGTCATGTGTTTTTTGACTAAATCGATAGAATGGGTGGAGCTGAGGTGATATCAACATTAGCCCCTTCAGAATCAAGATCTAATATAACAACCTTTTCATTTGGATTGAACTCCTGTTAGAGATGAGTTGCTCGGTATATTCAAGACTGTGATGGAGAGATTTTTGATCAGAAAAATCTCCTGTCGACTCTGAATCCTCCCTTAATCTGTTAATCTGTTCTGGGACCTGGTTGGCGAACTGAAGAGTTCCCGAACTGAATCAATTTTTCCCATTGTTTGGATAGCGTAAGGATGCTTGGATGTAGCAACGAACGCTGTTCACAGCGCACACGCCAAAGACGAACTGAATGAGATCACGCGGGGCCCGAGAGCTTGTGCGTTCAACAAGCGCGTAGCAAAGCAGAACAATGAAACCACGTGGTCGCACACGGGCTTTTTGCGTTCGTACCTTCGTTTGTACCTTGAATTTCGTACGCATGTTGATGCAAAATTTTACGTACAATCCTGTTCGTAAACCGATTTGTTCGTGAACGGGGTCGTTCGTATGTCGAGGCGGTACTGTACATATCGTTAATGTGTAACAGAGGTGTAAAATGGCCCAAAGCATGGCAGAACATAGCAAAAAGAACTCAAAACGTAACTGCTCCTCACGTTTCAACAAAGTTTGTTATCAGCTGACTACCAATTCCTGAGAGACCACACCATCACTCTCAAGAGACGATATGACTGAGACTCAGAAAACCCAAGCTGTTCATTTGACCTGATGAGGAAACAGGCAACAGGGAAAATGTAACCAGAGGCGTACCACATCATCAACTTCTTACAATCTCGATGAATGTCTTGGGTGAAAGGTTACAGAGTGTGCTAAAATCGGTAGGAAAGTGAGCTGTGTAGAGGACATAAGATGATCACTCAGGGATATAGATGGGTGAAGTGAGTGTGCAAGGGTCTGGCAAACAGAGTACAATGTGGGAAATGGGCAATTGTCTGTTTTGGCACAAACAATAAGAAAGAAGGTTATTATCTCAATGGTGAGAGATTGCAGAATTCTGAGATGATAATACAGAACATCAGCTCAATGCAGCATTTTTTCTACCGAGAGAGGCATTTACATAAATTTCACGTCAGTGAGCCAATCCTTCATTTTGCTGTATCATCTGTCCTTCTTAAAGAGGTCATGGGTTCAGACATAGAAACTTCAAAATCTAGTGGGAAGATCCGCAGCTACAGTGGGAAAATACAATGGAATGTTGGCCCCATCTGAAGGCATAGGGAAAAGGGAAGGTTGAGAGTTATGTTAAAGCTCTGTAAAGCTCTGGTATGATTACATCAGACCAGATCACATAGGAACAGAAGTAGACCATTCGGCCCATCAAGTCTGTTCCACCATTCAATGAGACCATGGCTTGTCTGATAATCCTCTACTCCATTTTCCTGCCTTTTCTTCATAACCCTTAAAAACCTTTCTGATTAAAAATCTCTCCATCACAGTCTTGAATATACTGAACAACCTAGTCTCAACAGCCACCTGTAGTAAAGAATTCCAGACTCAGAACCCTCTGAGAATAGACATTCCTCCTCATCTCTGTCTTACATTTGCGACCCTTTTTCTGAGCTTAGATCCTCTGGTCCTCGAGTCTCCCACAAGGGGAAGCAGACTTTCTGTACGTATCCCATCAAGCCTCCTAAGAAATGTGCATCTTTCAATAAGGTTGCCTCTCATTGTCCTTTATTCCAATCTATTCAATCTCTCTGCATAACTCAGTCCCTCTGCATCTGGTATTGGCTTAGTGAACCTTCCCTGCACTGTTTCCAGTGTCAATATAAATTTCCTTGGATAAGGAGACAAAACTGCTCACAGAATTCCAGCTGGGGTTTGATTAGTGCCTGGTACAGTATTAGTAAACCCTCCCTATGTTTATACTCCATCCCCTTTCCATTTCCTATCTGTTAACCCGGAACTTAAGTGATGAAGGAGCAGCGCTCTGAAAGCTTGTGAAATCAAATAAACCTATTGGACTGTAATCTGCTGTCATGTAACTTCTGACTTTGTGCAGGGACTAATCAGTCTTAAACCCCATTAGTTTCTCAAGCAATTTTTCTCTTGTGATAGTTATTGTGATTATTTCCTCTCCTGCTTTCGCACGTTGATTATTTAATCATTATGGAATATTTTAGACTGTGAAGACTGATACAATATATTTATTTAACATCTATTCCATTTTCTGGTTCTCACTATTATCTCCCCAGCCTCATTTAGGTCAGCTTTTCTCTTGTCTTTCATGTATTTAAAGAAGCTATTGCTGTCCATCTTGATATTACTTGTAAGTTCACTCACAAAGTTTATCTTCTCCCTTTTTGTGTCTAGTTTTGATTGTCTACTGTTGGTGTTCTTGGTTCGATTCTCTCTTGTTGGAGATGGTTAGGAGGGATTTGGGGGTGGTATAGTGACTCAGTGGTTAGCACTGCTGCCTCATAGTGCCAGGGACCCGGGTTCAACTCCACCCTCTAGCGTCTGTCTGTGTGGCGTTTACACGTTCTTGTGGGTTTCCTCTGGGTGCTCCAGTTTCCTCCCACAGTCTAAAGATGTCCAATTTAGGTGGATTGCCAAATTGCCCATAGTGTCCATCGATGTGCAGACTTGATGGATTAGCCTTGAAAAATGTAGGTTTATGGGGATTGGCGGGGGTGTGGGGTGTGTCTGGTTGGGGACTTCTTCAGTGGTTAGTGGAGGATCGATGGGCGAATGGCCTGCTTCCACATTGTAGGGACTCTGTGGAACAGGAGCAGGCAGCTAGGACTAGTTTAGTTTGAGGTTATGTTCGGCATGGACTAAAAGATCTGTTTCTGTGACTCTATGGTCATTGGTTGGCACTTGTGTGATTTAGAACATAGAACATAGAACACAGAACATAGAACATAGAACATAGAACAACACAGCACAGAACAGGCCCTTCGGCCCACGATGTTGTGCCGAACATTTGTCCTAGCTTAAGCACCCATCCATGTACCTATCCAATTGCCGCTTAAAGGTCACCAATGATTCTGACTCTGCCACTCCCACAGGCAGCGCATTCCATGCCCCCACCACTCTCTGGGTAAAGAACCCCACCTGACATCTCCCCTATACCTTCCACCCTTCACCTTAAATTTATGTCCCCTTGTAACACACTGTTGTACCCAGGGAAAAAGTTTCTGACTGTCTACTCTATCTATTCCCCTGATCATCTTATACACCTCTATCAAGTCACCCCTCATCCTTCTCTGTTCCAATGAGAAAAGGCCTAGCACGCTCAACCTATCCTCGTACGACCTATTCTCCATTCCAGGCAACATCCTGGTAAATCTTCTCTGCACCCTCTCCAAAGCTTCCACATCTTTCCTAAAGTGAGGCGACCAGAACTGCACACAGTACTCCAAATGTGGCCTTACCAAGGTCCTGTACAGTTGCAACATCACCTCACGACTCTTGAATTCAATCCCTCTGCTAATGAACGCTAATACACCATAGGCCTTCTTACAAGCTCTATCCACCTGAGTGGCAACTTTCAAAGATCTATGAACATAGACCCCAAGATCCCTCTGCTCCTCCACCTTACTAAGAACCCTACCCGTTAACCCTATATTCCGCATTCTTATTTGTCCTTCCAAAATGGACAACCTCACACTTGACAGGGTTGAACTCCATCTGCCACTCCTCAGCCCAGCTCTGCATCATATCTAAGTCTCTTTGCAGCCGACAACAGCCCTCCTCACTATCCACAACTCCACCATTCTTCGTATCATCTGCAAATTTACTGACCCACCCTTCGACTCCCTCTTCCAAGTCATTAATAAAAATTACAAACAGCAGAGGACCCAGAACTGATCCCTGCAGAATTCCACTTGTAACTGGGCTCCAGGCTGAATATTTACCATCTACCACCACTCTCCGACTTCGCCCGGTTAGCCAGTTTTCTATCCAACTGGCCAAATTTCCCTCTATCCCATGCCTCCTGACTTTCCGCATAAGCCTACCATGGGGAACCTTATCAAATGCCTTACTAAAATCCATGTACATTACATCCACTGTTCTACCCTCATCCACATGCTTGGTCACTTCCTTAAAGAATTCAATAAGACTTGTAAGGCAAGACCTACGCCTCTCAAATCCGTGCTGGCTGTCCCTAATCAAGCAGTGTCTGTCCAGATACTCATAAATCCTATCCCTCAGTACCCTTTCCATTACTTTGCCTACCACCGAAGTAAGACTAACTGGCCTGTAATTCCCGGGGTTATCCCTATTCTCTTTTTTGAACAGAGGCACAACATTCGCCACTCTCCAGTCCCCTGGTACCACCCCCCATTGACAGTGAAGACGAAAAGATCATTGCCAACGGCTCTGCAATTTCCTCTCTTGCTTCCCACATAATCCTAGGATATATCCCGTCAGGCCCGGAGGTTTTGTCTATCCTCAAGTTGTTCAAAATGCCCAACACATCTTCCTTCCTAACAAGTATCTCTTCTAGCTTACCAGTCCATTTCACACTCTCCTCTTCAACAATATGGTCCCTCTCGTTTGTAAATACTGAAGAAAAGTACTCATTCAAGACATCTCCTATCTCTTCCGGCTCAATACACAGTCTCCCACTACTGTCCTTGATCGGACCTACCCTCGTTCTCGTCATTCTCATGTTTCTCACATACGCATAAAATGCCTTGGGGTTATCCTTGATCCTACCCGCCAAAGATTTTTCATGCCCTCTCTTAGCTCTCCTAATCCCTTTCTTCAGGTCCCTCCTGGCTATCCTGTATCCCTCCAACGCTCTGTCTGAACTTTGTTTCCTCAACCTTATGTAAGCCTCCTTCTTCCTCTTTACAAGACATTCAACCTCCCTCATCAACCAAGGTTCCCTCACACGCCCATCTCTTTCCTGCCTGACAGGTACATACATATCAAGGACATGTCGTATCTATTCCTTGAAAAAGTTCCGCATTTCCATGACATCCTTCCCTGACAGCCTATGCTCCCAACTTATGCTCCTCAGATCCTGTCTTACAGCATCGTATTTACCCTTCCCCCAATTGTAAAACCTACCCTGTTGCACGCACCTATCTCTCTCCATAACCAAGGTGAAAGTCACAGAATTGTGGTCACCATCACCAAAATGTTCACCCACTAACAAGCCCATCACTTGTCCCGGTTCGTTACCAAGTACCAAATCCAACATGGCCTTCCCTCTGGTCGGACAATCTACATACTGAGTTAGAAAAGCTTCCTGTACACACTGCACAAACACCGCCCCATCCAATCTACTTGATCTAAAGAGCTTCCAATCAATGTTTGGGAAGTTGAAATCGCCCATGACTACTACCCTGTGGCTTCTGCACCTTTCCAAAATCTGTTTCCCAATCTGTTTCTCCACATCTCTGCTGCTATTGGGGGCCTATAGTAAACACCCAACAAGGTGACTGCACCTTTCCTATTTCCGACTTCAGCCCATACTACCTCCAAAGGCAGATCCCCCTCGAACTGCCTTTCTGCAGCTATTTAAATCATAGTCCCTGGGATCTGGCTGGTCGCTCAGTGCTCCGAGGTCCTGTGCAGTGTTTAAAACACTGACAGCCGGTGCCAATGCACCATTGAGAGTATACTGTCCAGGAGTATCACAGCCTGGCCTGGCAACTGCTCTGCCCAGGCTTATAGGAGACTGCAGAAGATGGTATGCCCAGCCCAGACCATCTCAAACGTCAACCTTCCATCCATGGACCCCATTTACATAGCTCGCTGCCACGGAAAGGCTACCACCATCATCAAAGACCCATCGCACCCCAGTAATGATCTCCTACAACCCCTTCCATCAGGCAGAGGATACAGGGGCCTGAACACATGTACCAACAGGTTCAGGAACAGCATCTTCCCTGCTGTTATCAAACTGATGAATGGACTGTCTAACCTCAAATAATACTGATCTGTCAATGCTGATCTGTTAATGCTGATCTCACCTCGTGCACGCCCCTGTGCAGTGTTACCTGTGTGCTTCTGTCTCAGCCTTTTTGATCTGTACATCCTTTCTTATTATGGTCTGCTTGTACTGATCGTAAACCAAGCTTCTTTCTGTACATGACAATAAGTCAAGCAATCAATCAACTTTTCTTATCGACTCATGCATTGTTTGTAAGGAACAATTAGGGTCGTGATGCAATGCTATTAATGTCACCAGTCACTTATCACCCTGTTCCTGAATTCCTATTCCGTTCCAGACATGGGAATTTCCACAGAGAATGATTAGCCAATGCTGTTGGTTAAAATCTCTTCCTGTGCTGCTTGAGTAAACGGACAGCATGTACTGTTCTTGATGTCAGTTATGGTTCCTGTCTCTGACGCAGAGGGTCCTAAGTTCAATACTGGGGCCAGACTGTGTAATCTAGGCTGACATTCCCAGCGTGAGCACTTGGCTGGATGTCTGGTTTCCAAAGCAGAATGGCGTGGGTTCAATTCCTTCACTGACTGAGGTGATTATGAAGGATTCTCCTTCTCCCTTCGCCTGACCCTGTGAAAAACAGGAAGCTTCTCCCCAGTGTCGGGGCCAACAAACAGTGATGAAACAATTGATCTGAGGTGGCGAGCTTTGAGAAATTTGTAGCTCTGATGATCTGAATATTGTAATGTTGCTGCTCAGGATCTCTTCTGTGCCTCTTGGCTGCTTCCTTCCCTACATTACAGCAACTACAAGGATTTCCAGAATTGGTAAATTTGTTGTTCCACAGTTGTTGAGAAGTGCTGTAAATTAATCTATGTCTTTCTTTAAATATCATGAGTATTGTGCAAAGTTAAAAATCACACAACACCAGGTTATAGTCCAATAGGTTTATTTGGAAGTACAAGTTTTTGGAGCACTACTCCTTCATCAGGTAGCTAGTGAGGCAGGATCATAGGTTACGTAGCTACCTGATGGAGGAGCGGTGCTCTGAAAGCTTGTGATTCCAAGTGAACCTGTTGGACTATAATCTGGTGTCGTGTGATTTTTAACTTTATCCACCCCAGTCCAACACTAACACCTCCACATCACGGGTCTTGCAAGCAGAGCAATCGAGTATTGCTGGAGTGAAGGCATTTGATGGAGCTATGGTACAAATTTTCCCGATAGCAGACATTAAACTAACTGGATAGCAGTCACCTCTTTGTTGTCTCCTTGAACAAAAGGTGGAACAGACATGAGGGGCTGAATGGCCCTCCTGCAGTTTCTATGTCCCTGTTTTCCCCTTGTTTTTAGTTATTTTTCCTTTATCTATATTATTCTGGAGGATTAGTTAGCTCAATTGTCCACACAGCTAGAAGGTAGATCAGAAAAATCACATAGTCTGATTGCTGTTTCAGCTGCAGGTGGATTTGCAGCCAACCCACCTCCAAACACAGTAAAAAACATTACAGCACTTAGCCATGGTCTGGCCAATAATAACCAAGGACCATGTGATTCTCACATGGGACAAGACCAGCATTTGTTGTCCATCCCTAATTGCCCTTGAATGGGTTGTCCCTTTTGAGGGCAGTTAAGAATCAACCACATTGCTGTTGGCCTGGAGTCACATGTAGGCCAGACCAGGTAAGGATGGCAGATTTCCTTCCCTAAACAACATTAGTGACCCAGGTGGGCTTTCACAGCAATGGTTACACAGCCACCAGTAGGACAGCTTTGACTCCAGGATTCACATTTCACCATCTGCTATGACGATATTCAAACCCACGTCCCTAGGGTTCTGGAATACTAACCCAGTGACATTACCACTGCACTGTCAAGTCCCATCCACCACAGAGCACTGGAGAACATAAGTTATATTGTATATCTGAGGGTATAGGTGGTAGAATGGATAATACACAAGCCCCTTAACATCTGGGAACAACTTCTAAACCCAGTCTAGATCAGATTGTTGGCAAACAATATGAATCTGGTCACAACCCAACATTAGCAAGCAACTGGGCTAAGTAACTAAAGAGTCAAAAAAGGAATGAAAATAGAATCTCTATCTTAAAGTGGATTATACAAGTAGATACAAAGTTGGCTGAGTGATAGGAAACAGACAGTAACGGTCAATGGATATTTTTCAGGCTGTTGGAAGGACTGTAACGGAATTGCCCCTGCATCAGTATTGGGATCATTGCTTTTCCTGATGGATATTAATGATCTGCACCTTGGTGCGGAGGGGGCTATTTAAAAGTTTGCAGTTGTCACAAAACTTGGAAGAATTGTGAAGTGTGAGGACGATGTAGAATTCCGAAAGGATGGTTATTGTCACAATGGGCGATAGATGGGTACGCTGGATTGTGTACAGTTTGGGTGCCACATTTTAGGATAAAATTTGAATTCATTACAGAAAATGTCGAATTTGCTTCCATGAGTCACATGTAGGCCAGACCAGGTACGGCTGGCAGCTTTCTTCCCTGAAGGACCTCAGACAAATATGTACCGTCCAGAAACCCAGGGAGTTTTAGAGCAGTGCCATCAGACTCTCTAATCTGTGACTCAGGTGTACTGTCACTAACACCCAAAGGATTGAGATAAAGGATTTGATTTCTTGATATCTGCAACGAGAGATTCCCCAAATGATTTAGATTTTAGATTTTATTGTCAGGTGTACCCAAGTACAGGAGTACAGTGAGAAATGTAGAATGTCCCACTCTTGGCGCCATCTTAGGTACCAAGATACCCAGGTACAAAAAAACCTTAGGTATAAAGTAGTAAGAGAAACAAGAGTTAAAAAGTTAAGCATTACTTCATAGAATAGTAGAAAAATAAAGACATAGGCAATAGTTAACATCAAAGTCTTTTATAGTTTGAACGAGGAGAATAAAAGAAAACATAAAGGTTCAGCCGTCTTTGATGAGTCCTCTGCTTCTCTTACTTGGGGGGAGGCCTCAGCTGTCTGTTCTTGACACTGTGGCAGGTACCATCACTGCTGCTGGCACTGCCACCTCTCCGATCTCCCATGATGCCTCAGGAACATTTCCAGGTAGAATCCACTTGCATGCCGAGCCAAGATACCACCATGACCCGCCGAGGGATTGGTCAACACACCACTGAGAGACCAGGCTGGGATACGCAGAGAGACCAGGCTGAGAGATGCAGGGAGATCAGGCTGAGAGACACCCAGAGACCAGGCTGACAGACATCGAGAGACCAGGCTGAGAGACACCAAGAGAACAGGCTGGGAGACACTGAGAGACCAGGCTTAGACACACCCAGAGACAGGCTGAGAGACACCGAGAGACCAGGCTGAGAGACACTGAAAGACCAGGCTTGGACACACCCAGAGACCAGGCTGAGAGACACCGAGAGACCATGCTGAGAGACACCGAGAGACCATGCTGAGAGACACTGAGAGACCATGCTGAGAGACACTGAGAGACCAGGCTTAGACACACCCAGAGACAGGCTGAGAGACACCGAGAGACCAGGCTGAGAGACACTGAGAGACCAGGCTGAGAGACACCGAGAGACCAGGCTGAGAGACACTGAAAGACCAGGCTTGGACACACCCAGAGACAGGCTGGGAGACACCGAGAGACCAGGCTGAGAGACAACGAGACACCAGGCTGAGAGACACTGAGAGACCAGGGTGAGAGACCAGGCTGAGAGACACTGAGAGACCAGGCTTAGACACACCCAGAGACCAGGCTGAGAGACACTGAGAGACCAGGCTGGGAGATGCAGAGAGACCAGGCTGGGAGACACTGAGAGACCAGGCTGGGAGACCAGGCTGAGAGACACTGAGAGACACCGAGAGACCAGGCTGAGAGACACTGAGAGACCAGGCTGAGAGACCAGGCTGAGAGACCAGGCTGAGAGACACCGAGAGACCAGGCTGAGAGACCAGGCTGAGAGACACTGAGAGACACTGAGAGACCAGGCTGAGAGACACCGAGAGATCAGGCTGAGAGACACTGAGAGACCAGACTGAGAGACACTGAGAGACCAGGGTGAGAGACACTGAGAGACCAGACTGAGAGACACTGAGAGACCAGGCTGGGAGACACTGAGAGACCAGGCTGAGAGACACTGAGAGACACCGAGAGACCAGGCTGAGAGACACTGAGAGACCAGGGTGAGAGACACTGAGAGACCAGGCTGGGAGACGCAGAGAGACCAGGCTGAGAGACCAGGCTGAGAGACACTGAGAGACACCGAGAGACCAGGTTGAGAGACACTGAGAGACCAGGGTGACAGACACTGAGAGACCAGGCTGGGAGACGCAGAGAGACCAGGGTGAGAGACACTGAGAGACCAGGCTGGGAGATGCAGAGAGACCAGACTGAGAGACACTGAGAGACCAGGCTGGGAGACACTGAGAGACCAGGCTGAGAGACCAGGCTGAGAGACACTGAGAGACCAGGCTGGGAGATGCAGAGAGACCAGACTGAGAGACACTGAGAGACCAGGCTGAGAGACCAGGCTGAGAGACACTGAGAGACCAGGCTGAGAGACACTGAGAGACCAGGCTGAGAGACCAGGCTGAGAGACACTGAGAGACACCGAGAGACCAGGCTGAGAGACACTGAGAGACACTGAGAGACCAGGCTGAGAGACACTGAGAGACCAGGCTGGGAGACATGGAGAGACCAGGGTGAGAGACACCCAGAGACCAGACTGAGAGACACTGAGAGACCAGACTGAGAGACACTGAGAGACCAGGCTGAGAGACACTGAGAGACCAGGCTGGGAGACACTGAGAGACCAGGGTGAGAGACACTGAGAGACCAGGGTGAGAGACACTGAGAGACCAGGGTGAGAGACACTGAGAGACCAGGCTGGGAGACACTGAGAGACCAGACTGAGAGACACTGAGAGACCAGGCTGGGAGACGCAGAGAGACCAGACTGAGAGACACTGAGAGACCAGGCTGGGAGACACTGAGAGACCAGACTGAGAGACACTGAGAGACCAGGCTGGGAGACACTGAGAGACCAGGGTGAGAGACACAGAGAGACCAGGGTGACAGACACTGAGAGACCAGGCTGGGAGACACTGAGAGACCAGGGTGAGAGACACTGAGAGACCAGGCTGAGAGACACTGAGAGACCAGGGTGACAGACACTGAGAGACCAGGCTGGGAGACACTGAGAGACCAGGCTGGGAGACACTGAGAGACCAGACTGAGAGACACTGAGAGACCAGGCTGGGAGACGCAGAGAGACCAGACTGAGAGACACTGAGAGACCAGGCTGGGAGACACTGAGAGACCAGACTGAGAGACACTGAGAGACCAGGCTGGGAGACACTGAGAGACCAGGGTGAGAGACACAGAGAGACCAGGGTGACAGACACTGAGAGACCAGGCTGGGAGACACTGAGAGACCAGGGTGAGAGACACTGAGAGACCAGGCTGAGAGACACTGAGAGACCAGGGTGACAGACACTGAGAGACCAGGCTGGGAGACACTGAGAGACCAGGGTGAGAGACACTGAGAGACCAGGCTGGGAGACACTGAGAGACCAGGCTGGGAGACGCAGAGAGACCAGACTGAGAGACACTGAGAGACCAGGCTGGGAGACGCAGAGAGACCAGACTGAGAGACACTGAGAGACCAGGCTGGGAGACGCAGAGAGACCAGGGTGAGAGACACTGAGAGACCAGGCTGAGAGACACAGAGAGACCAGGCTGGGAGACGCAGAGAGACCAGGCTGAGAGACCAGGCTGAGAGACACTGAGAGACCAGGCTGGGAGACACTGAGAGACCAGGGTGAGAGACACTGAGAGACCAGGCTGAGAGACACAGAGAGACCATGCTGAGAGACACTGAGAGACCATGCTGAGAGACACTGAGAGACCAGGCTTAGACACACCCAGAGACAGGCTGAGAGACACCGAGAGACCAGGCTGAGAGACACTGAGAGACCAGGCTGAGAGACACCGAGAGACCAGGCTGAGAGACACTGAAAGACCAGGCTTGGACACACCCAGAGACAGGCTGGGAGACACCGAGAGACCAGGCTGAGAGACAACGAGACACCAGGCTGAGAGACACTGAGAGACCAGGGTGAGAGACCAGGCTGAGAGACACTGAGAGACCAGGCTTAGACACACCCAGAGACCAGGCTGAGAGACACTGAGAGACCAGGCTGGGAGATGCAGAGAGACCAGGCTGGGAGACACTGAGAGACCAGGCTGGGAGACCAGGCTGAGAGACACTGAGAGACACCGAGAGACCAGGCTGAGAGACACTGAGAGACCAGGCTGAGAGACCAGGCTGAGAGACCAGGCTGAGAGACACCGAGAGACCAGGCTGAGAGACCAGGCTGAGAGACACTGAGAGACACTGAGAGACCAGGCTGAGAGACACCGAGAGATCAGGCTGAGAGACACTGAGAGACCAGACTGAGAGACACTGAGAGACCAGGGTGAGAGACACTGAGAGACCAGACTGAGAGACACTGAGAGACCAGGCTGGGAGACACTGAGAGACCAGGCTGAGAGACACTGAGAGACACCGAGAGACCAGGCTGAGAGACACTGAGAGACCAGGGTGAGAGACACTGAGAGACCAGGCTGGGAGACGCAGAGAGACCAGGCTGAGAGACCAGGCTGAGAGACACTGAGAGACACCGAGAGACCAGGTTGAGAGACACTGAGAGACCAGGGTGACAGACACTGAGAGACCAGGCTGGGAGACGCAGAGAGACCAGGGTGACAGACACTGAGAGACCAGGCTGGGAGATGCAGAGAGACCAGACTGAGAGACACTGAGAGACCAGGCTGGGAGACACTGAGAGACCAGGCTGAGAGACCAGGCTGAGAGACACTGAGAGACCAGGCTGGGAGATGCAGAGAGACCAGACTGAGAGACACTGAGAGACCAGGCTGAGAGACCAGGCTGAGAGACACTGAGAGACCAGGCTGAGAGACACTGAGAGACCAGGCTGAGAGACCAGGCTGAGAGACACTGAGAGACACCGAGAGACCAGGCTGAGAGACACTGAGAGACACTGAGAGACCAGGCTGAGAGACACTGAGAGACCAGGCTGGGAGACATGGAGAGACCAGGGTGAGAGACACCCAGAGACCAGACTGAGAGACACTGAGAGACCAGACTGAGAGACACTGAGAGACCAGGCTGAGAGACACTGAGAGACCAGGCTGGGAGACACTGAGAGACCAGGGTGAGAGACACTGAGAGACCAGGGTGAGAGACACTGAGAGACCAGGGTGAGAGACACTGAGAGACCAGGCTGGGAGACACTGAGAGACCAGACTGAGAGACACTGAGAGACCAGGCTGGGAGACGCAGAGAGACCAGACTGAGAGACACTGAGAGACCAGGCTGGGAGACACTGAGAGACCAGACTGAGAGACACTGAGAGACCAGGCTGGGAGACACTGAGAGACCAGGGTGAGAGACACAGAGAGACCAGGGTGACAGACACTGAGAGACCAGGCTGGGAGACACTGAGAGACCAGGGTGAGAGACACTGAGAGACCAGGCTGAGAGACACTGAGAGACCAGGGTGACAGACACTGAGAGACCAGGCTGGGAGACACTGAGAGACCAGGCTGGGAGACACTGAGAGACCAGACTGAGAGACACTGAGAGACCAGGCTGGGAGACGCAGAGAGACCAGACTGAGAGACACTGAGAGACCAGGCTGGGAGACACTGAGAGACCAGACTGAGAGACACTGAGAGACCAGGCTGGGAGACACTGAGAGACCAGGGTGAGAGACACAGAGAGACCAGGGTGACAGACACTGAGAGACCAGGCTGGGAGACACTGAGAGACCAGGGTGAGAGACACTGAGAGACCAGGCTGAGAGACACTGAGAGACCAGGGTGACAGACACTGAGAGACCAGGCTGGGAGACACTGAGAGACCAGGGTGAGAGACACTGAGAGACCAGGCTGGGAGACACTGAGAGACCAGGCTGGGAGACGCAGAGAGACCAGACTGAGAGACACTGAGAGACCAGGCTGGGAGACGCAGAGAGACCAGACTGAGAGACACTGAGAGACCAGGCTGGGAGACGCAGAGAGACCAGGGTGAGAGACACTGAGAGACCAGGCTGAGAGACACAGAGAGACCAGGCTGGGAGACGCAGAGAGACCAGGCTGAGAGACCAGGCTGAGAGACACTGAGAGACCAGGCTGGGAGACACTGAGAGACCAGGGTGAGAGACACTGAGAGACCAGGCTGAGAGACACAGAGAGACCAGGCTGGGAGACGCAGAGAGACCAGGCTGAGAGACCAGGCTGAGAGACACTGAGAGACCAGGCTGAGAGACCAGGCTGAGAGACACTGAGAGACACCGAGAGATCAGGGTGAGAGACACTGAGAGACCAGGCTGAGAGACACCGAGAAACCAGGCTGAGAGACCAGGCTGAGAGACACTGAGAGACCAGGGTGAGAGACCAGGCTGAGAGACACTGAGAGACCAGGCTGAGAGACACTGAGAGACCAGGCTTAGACACACCCAGAGTCCAGGTTGAGAGACACTGAGAGACCAGGCTGAGAGACACTGAGAGACCAGGCTGAGAGACACTGAGAGACCAGGGTGAGAGACACTGAGAGACCAGGGTGAGAGACCAGGCTGTGAGACACTGAGAGACCAGGGTGAGAGACACTGAGAGACCAGGCTGGGAGACACTGAGAGACCAGGCTGGGAGACACTGAGAGACCAGGCTGAGAGACACTGAGAGACCAGGGTGAGAGACACTGAGAGACCAGGGTGAGAGACACTGAGAGACCAGGCTGAGAGACACTGAGAGACCAGGGTGAGAGACACTGAGAGACCAGGCTGACAGACACAGAGAGACCAGGCTGAGAGACCAGGCTGAGAGACACTGAGAGACAGCGAGAGACCAGGCTGAGAGACACTGAGAGACCAGGGTGAGAGACACTGAGAGACCAGGCTGGGATTCATTAGAAGACACCGAGACACCAGACAGAGACCAGGCTGAGAGACCAAAGTGAGAGAAAAAGAGAAGGAAACAGAAGGAGTGGAGAAGGTCTGGTTGGAGAATTCTACTCAGCTGCCAATTGAAATTGATCTATGGTCATGAGATTTGAGGTCCTTAAAACTGATGAGGGAGAAGTTCTCAAAGCAGAAAGATAAGTCCTCAGTGTTGGATTATAGAAAAGAGGAATGTCAGGGATGAGGATAGATTGAATAAGTTAGGACTATTCTCCTTAGAGAGGGGAAGGCTGAGAGAGCTGTTTGAAAACCTGAGTGGGCTGGATAGAGTAGAAAGGCTTAATCTGTTCCAGTTCATAAAAGGAACAAGAACCAAAGAGCACAGATTTAAAGTGATCTACAAAAGAAGTAAATGTGGGATGAGAAAAGCCACTTTCACCCAGTGAGTAGTTACACATCCTGGAAATGTGTTGGAGACAGATTCAACTGAGGCATCTGATTGGAAATAATTTGCAATGGTATGAGGAAAAGACAGGAAATTAGCACTAGATAATTATGTCAGAAGTCGCATGACACCAGATTATAGTCTAACTGGTTTATTTGAAATCAAATAAACATGCTGGACTATAGCCTGATGTTGTGTGACCTCTGACCTTATCCACCCCAGTCCAACACCAGCATCTCCACATCATAGATAATTAAATGCATTCGAAAAGTTGGTGCAAGCATAATGGGTGAATGGCCTCTTGCTGCACTGTAATAATCCTGGGGTTCTTTGACGTGTTTTTGGTATACAGAATATAAGTAAAAGACCTTCACCACAGGGACGATAACATTGCGACGTGAACATAATTAATACTTGCACGACACAGAATAAACACAATCACAGTGCATGAAAGGCACATTCAGAAAGTGGGGAAAGCAGAGGACGATGTCTCAGCCATTTTCAAGAAGGTGTTAGATATAGTTCTTGGGGCCAAAGGGATCAGAATGTCAGGGGAGAAAATAGGAACATGAGATTGGGTCAGATGTTTGAAGAGAGTGGTGCTGGAAAAGCACAGCCGGTCAGGCAGCATCCGAGGAACAGGAACATTTCGGGCATAAGCCCTTCATCAGGAATGAGGCTTGTGGGCCAGGAGGCTGAGAGATAAATGGGAGGGGGTGGAGCCAGGAGAAAGGTAGCTGGGAATGTGATAGGTAGATGAAGGTGGGGTGTGATGGTGATTGGTTGGAGAGGAGGGTGGAGCAGATCGGTGGGAAGGAAGATGGAAAGGAAGGACAGTTCAAGAAGGTTGGGACTGGGATAAGGTGGGGGAGGGGAAATGAGAAACTTAGTGAAATCCACGTTGATCCTGTGTGGTTGAAGTGTCCCGAGATGGAATATGAGGCGTTTTCCCTCCAGGCGTCGGATGGTTAGGATTTGACGATGGAGGAGGCCCAGGACCTGCGTGTCCTTGGCGGAGTGGGAGGAGTTGGATGATCAGCCATGGTCATATTGATTGTGCAGCAGGGGTGAAGGGCCAAATAGCCTCCTCCATCTCCTATTTTCTATGTTTCTATATAGATACATTGAATAGAGTAGAGAAATAGGCAGTTGGTCCCATTATTGTGGCTATATTTTATTTTCCAAAGAAGCCTCTGTCCAACTTATTTTATTTTAGTCTTTCTGCATATTGTGAGGTACTGCATTTTGGGAAAGCAAATCTTAGCAGGACTTATACACTTAATGGTAACGTCCTAGGGAGTGTTGCTGAACAAAGAGACCTTGGAGTGCAGGTTCATAGCTCCTTGAAAGTGGAGTCGCAGGTAGATAGGATAGTGAAGGCGGCGTTTGGTATGCTTTCCTTTATCAGTCAGAGTATTGAGTACAGGAGTTGGAAGGTCATGTTGTAGCTGTACAGGACATTAGTTAGGCCACTGTTGGAATATTGCGTGCAGTTCTGGTCTCCTTTCTATAAAGAGGATGTTGTGAAGCTTGAAAGGGTTCAGAAAAGTTTTATAAGGATGTTGCCAGGGTTGGAGGATTTGAGTTCTAGGGAGAGGTTGAATGGTCTAGGGTTGTTTTCCCTGGAGCGTTGGAGGCTGAGGGGTCACCTTATAGAGGTCTATAAAATCATGAGGGGCATGGATAAGATAAATAGACAAAGTCATTTCCTTGGGGTGGGGGAGTCCATAACTAGAGGGCATGGGTTTAAGGTGAAAGGGGAAAGATATAAAAGGGACCTAAAGGGCAACTTTTTCACACAGAGGGTGGTACGTGTATGGAATGAGCTGCCAGAGGATGTGGTGTAGGCTGGTACAATTACAACATTTAAGAGGCATTTGGATGGGTATATGAATAGGAAGGGTTTGGAGGGATATGGGCCGGGTGCTGGCAGGTGGGACTAGATTGGGTTGGGATATCTGGTCGGCATGGACGGGTTGGACTGAAGGGTCTGTTTCCATGCTGTACACCTCTATGTCTGTGTGATGCTATAACATCCTTTTATTAATTTCTGCCTCTGGTGTTTGTAGGAACTTCCCCCAAAATGCATGAATACTATCCACCTTCACCTCTCTTTGAGGCAGCAGGTTCCACATTCTCACTGTTCCCTGGGTAAGGAAGGTTCTCCTAAATTCACAGTCAGGCGTATTAGTGACTATCTGATGCCTATACTCAAATAAAAAGCAAAGTAATGTCAAAGCTGGGGATCTGAAATGGAACAGAAGGTGCTGCAGAAACTCCAATCTTGCAAGATCTGTGATGACAGAGACTGAGCTGATACTGCCAGTCAGTATGACTCACTTTGCAATGGCAATATTAACTCTGTTTCTCTCTCCACAGATACTGCCAGACCTGCTGAGTTTCTCCAGCATTTTCTGTGTTTGTTGCACATCTTCACTAGCCTTGTCTAGATGTAGATATTTTGACAGATGCACCATCGAAAGCATTCTATCCAGATGCATCATGGCCTGGTATGGCAACTGCTCTAGGTAAAAACAAAGATTGCAGATGCTGGAAACCCGAGTCTAGATTAAAGTGGTGCTGGAAAAGCACAGCAGGTCAGGCAGCATCCGAGGAGCAGGAAAAAGCCCTTGCTTTTGCCTGAAACGTTGATTTTCCTGCTCCGTGGATGCTGCCTGACCTGAATGGCGACTGCTCTGCCCAGGACCGTAAGAAACTACAGGGAGTTGTGAACACAGCCCAGTCCATCACACAAACCAGCCTTCCATCCATTGACTCCATCGACACTTCCCACTGCCTCAGGCAGGCTGCCAACATCATCAAAGACCCCTCCCACCCCAGTTATAATTTCTTCCAATCTCTTCCATCAGGTAGAAGATACAAATACTTAAACACGTGTACCAGTTGGTTCAAGACCAGTTTCTTCCCTGCTGTTATTAGACTTCTGAATGGACCTCCCAAATATTAAATTTAATGTTGATCGCACTCTTTGTGCATCTTTTCTGCAGCTGTAACATTGTATTCCTTGCTCTGTTCCATTGCCCCGATGCACTTTGGATGGCATGACCTGCCTGTACTGCAATCAAAATAAAAATCTTCACCGTACCAAGGTACATGTGACAATAATAAATCAAATCAAATCAAATGCCTGTGGTTGTGATAATGCCTCTGGCCATTCATATTCACCATGTCTGATTGACATGGTCAACACAAGTCCCCAGTTGACACTGGGTTGATTTTGTTTTGAGTGCGTTGAATGTTTAGACTCTGATTGGCTTTCTAATGCTTAGAGCTGAAAATGTGTTGCTGGAAAAGCGCAGCAGGTCAGGCAGCATCCAGGGAACAGGAGAATCGACGTTTCGGGCATAAGCCCTTCTTCAGAAAAGGATTCCTGAAGAAGGGCTTATGCCCGAAACGTCGATTCTCCTGTTCCCTGGATGCTGCCTGACCTGCTGCGCTTTTCCAGCAACACATTTTCAGCTCTGATCTCCAGCATCTGCAGACCTCACTTTCTCCTTTCTAATGCTTAGCTCTAGCAATGCCTTGACAGTTTTATGAAAGTGAAATTTGTTTTTCTTTTATTACCTCGATGTTGTCACTGCCGATTACTACTTCTGGAGTCAGTACATTTTTTTTCACATTTGGATGAGTGTTTTGGATATGTTGGAAATCCTGCTGTTGAGCAGAATTACCTTCCACGCATGGATTGCCTTGTCCAAGAGTGTGCTGCATTTGTTAGATTTCTGATTGATTCATTTGGCTATTTTCGCTGACTACTCAGACTTCCCATTTGTCTGAGGATTGTGTGCTGGTGATGCATGGGTTTGAGTTTCCTAATCTTTAATGAAGTATCTGAATTATTTACTCATGGATTGAGGACCATTGGCACTTATTATAATGTCTGGAATAACTGGGAGAAAGTGAGGATGCAGATGCTGGAGATCAGAGCCGAGAGTGTGGTGCTGGAAAAGCACAGCAGGTCAGGCAGCATCAGAGGAGAGCATCTCCTCCACTTCCCGCACTTCCACCCTTGAACAACCCTCCCCTCCAATCATAACAAGGACAGAACGTGCCTTGTCCTCACCTTCCACCCACCCACCTCCGGATACAATCCTCTGTCATTTCTTCTACCTATAAACAGACCCCACCACCAGGGATATATTTACCTCTCCACCCTTATCTGCATTCTGAAGAGACCATTCCCTCTGCAACTCCCTTGTTAGGTCCACGCCTCCTACCAACCCACCCTCCCCTCCTGGCACCATCCCCTGCCACCGCAGGAATCGCAAAACCTGTGTCCACACCACCCCCCTCACCTCCGTCCAAGGCCCCAAAGGATCCTTCCACATCTGACAGAGATTTACCCGTACTTCCACACATGTCAGCGACTGTGTCCGTTGCTCTCGATGTGGTCTCCTCTTCATTGGGGAGACAGGAAGCCACCTCATGGAACGTTTCAGAGACCTTCTCTGGGACATACGCACAAAGCGCGTATTCCACCACCCTGTGGCTGAACACTTTAACTCCCTCTCTCACTCCGCCAAGGACATGCAGGTCCTGGGCCTCCTCCATCGCCAAACTTTAGCCACCTGACGCCCAGAGGAAGAACGTCTCATCTTCCGCCTTGGGACCCTCCAAACACACAGGATCAATGTGGATTTCACCAGTTTCCTCATTTCCCCTCCTCCCACCTTATCCCATATCCAACCTTGCAACTCAAAACCACTCTTGACCTGTCCATCTTCCTTCCTACCTATCCGTTCCACCCTCCTCTCCAACCTATCACCATCATCCTCCACCTACGTCTATCGCATTCCCAGGTACCTTCCCACTAGCCCCATCCCTTTCCTAGTCCCCTTGTCCCCCCTACATCCCCACTCCAGCCCCCACATTCCTGATGAAGAGCTTATGCCCGACACGCTGACTCTCCTGCATCTTGGATGCTGTCTGGCCAACTGTGCTTTTCCAGCACCACATTTTTTGATAATGTCTGGAATGCCAATTGATTGAGGCATACTTTCAAGTGTTTTACAGTCTCACTGAGAGTCATTGTTGCCAGATAAAACCGTAAGACATAGGAGCAGAAGTAGGCCATTCAGCCCATCAAGTCTGTTCAACAAAATCTCTGCTGATCTGATCATCCTCAACTCCACTTTCCCACCTTTTCCCAATAACCATAGATTCCCCGAACTGATTAAAAATCCCGCTTTGAATTGTTACAGAGCAGACCTAACCCTCTCGCAATGTATTAAGAAGATAGACTAGACTCCAATGCTTTCTTATTTTTAAAGGCAACTGTAAGGCAATTCCAGATGCAATTTGATTGGTCAAATTACCAGACTTCATTCTTATTCTATAATTGAAGTGCAAATTAAAAATAAGAATTGGAATAACTGAACTCTATCGGAAAACCTAACAGAATAATGGATTCTTTTACTACTAAACAGCAACTGTCTCACTACAGCAATATCCCATGAACACACCCTTGGCAAAGGCAAACTCAGCAAAACAGATTGTCTCTCAGATAATTCCACAGTCAGGAGGAAAAACAGGAAAAGAAAACTTTGCTGTAGCAGGGAAAGATTTATAACAGCTGACAAACCCCAACAGTTACTGAAAGTTAAGCTAAAATCCTGGTTCTGTGGGAGCTTGACCCCACCCATTCAGGCTGCTTCTATTGTTCCAACTTAAAAAAACCTCCAAAGCATCACAAGCTGTTTATTTTATTGGCTGGGAACAGACTGCTGGTACCTCTATCTCAACCTCCCTTCATAAAAGAACCAACACAAAATACAATGTTTAAGCCATGGTATCTTCACACCAACCCCTACTTTTAAAAAAATGAACCACGAATACACAAAGATGGCTTCATTTTTAAAACTTTTAGTTTTACTCTATTGGCACACCACAATACATATACATTACATTGACTCAAAGGATGCAAACATTCTATACTACAGTCAAACTCTACTTTTTGTAATTGACATAAATGATTTGGATACGAGCATAAGAGGTGCAGTTAGTAAGTTTGCAGATGACACCAAAATTGGAGGTGTAGTGGACAGCGAAGAGGATTACCTCAGATTATAACAGGATCTGGGCCAGATAGGCCAATGGGCTGAGAAGTGGCAGATGGAGTTTAATTCAGACAAATGTGAGGTGCTGCATTTTGGGAAAGCAAATCTTAGCAGGACTTATACACTTAATGGTAAGGTCCGAGGGAGTGTTGCTGTACAAAGAGACCTTGGAGTGCAGGTACGTAGCTCCTTGAAAGTGGAGTCGCAGGCAGATAGGATAGTGAAGAAGGCATTTGGTATGCTTTCCTTTATTGGTCAGAGTATTGAGTACAGGAGTTGGGAGGTCATGTTGTGGCTGTACAGGACATTGGTTAGGCCACTGTTGGAATATTGCGTGCAATTCTGGTCTCCTTCCTATCGGAAAGATGTTGTGAAACTTGAAAGGGTTCAGAAAAGATTTACAAGGATGTTGCCATGGTTGGAGGATCTGAGCTATAGGGAGAGGCTGAACAGGCTGGGGCTGTTTTCCCTGGTGTGTCGGAGGCTGAGGGGTGACCTTATAGAGGTTTACAAAAATATGAGGGGCATGGATAGGATAAATAAACAAAGTCTTTTCCCTGGGGTCAGGAGTCCAGAACTAGAGGGCATAGGTTTAGGGTGAGATGGGGAAAGATATAAAAGAGACCTAACGGGCAACTTTTTCATGCAGAGAATGGTACGTGTATGGAATGAGCTGCCAGAGGATGTGGTGGAGGCTGGTACAATTGCAACATTTAAGAGGCATTTGGATGGGTATATGAATAGGAAGGGTTTGGAGGGATATAGGCTGGGTGCTGGCAGGTGGGACTAGATTGGGTTGGGATATCTGGTCGGCATGGACATGTTGGACCAAAGGGTCTGTTTCCGTGCTGTACATCTCTATGACTCTGTGACTCTAAACTGAATCATTTCTTCTGCCACCGAATACCTCCACCTTCCCTCATCACAGTCATGACAGTATGTCAGGAATTACATTCTCTCATCATACCATGTGTATAATTTTCAAATTGAATTGGTGCAAAAATAAGTTCCATCTAAATAATCTAGGGTTTTTAACCCTTAAGTTTTTCCAAAAACTTTGTTGGGTTATGATCGATATATATATTAGTCTCGGACACATTACTGGCAACATAAGTGTTGAAAATGTTGCAAATCCAGCACCAACCTCAAGGTCTCTTTTTCAATTGTGGAATATTTCTGCTGATGAACATTCAGTAAAAATACCCAATAGGTCTTTCTATCATCTCATCATCATCTTGAAAGAGTACAGCACCAACACCCACATCATCGCATTAATCGCCACCTGGAATGGCTTGGTGTAGTTAGGTGTGGCTAACACTGGGGCAGTGATTATCACAGCGTTGAGGCTGTCAGAGGCCTCTGACATTCCTCTGTCCACTGAAACTTTCCGTACTGCTTCAACAGGTCAGTCAGTGGAGCAACTACACTGTTAAAATTTAGTATGAAGTTTCGATAAAAACCACTCAGTCCTGGGAATCATAGTACTACCCTCTTCATCGATGGTATGAGAAACTCCCCACCCAATAACCTTTGTTTTCCCATCCATTGGGTCATCTGCCCATGTTCAAAGACATGGCCCAGTTTTGTGACTTGGCCTTTTGTGAATTCACTCTTGGCCAGGTTTATCTCTGGGTCTGCCTCCCAAAGTCAATCCAACAATTCCAATAGGTGCTGCAAATGTTCCTTCCATGTGTTACTAAAAATCACAGGGTGTTGATGTACACCACACATTTGGGTAACCCCGAAATGACTTTATTAGTTAGTCTTTGAAATGTGACTACCGCATTCTTCATACCAAATGGCATGACTTTAAACTGGTACGATCCATTCAGTGTCATGAAAGCCAAAATTTCCTTTAGTCTTTTGGATAAAGGTACCTGCCAGTATCCTCTGAGTAAATCTATTTAGAGCTACAAGTTGTTTGTCCGACCCTCTCAATACAGTCTTTCAAATGTGAAATAGGATAAGAGTCAGATTTTGTAACTGCATTGACTTTGTGACAGTCCACACAGTGGGTACCATTTAGTTTTGCACCATTACTATGGGTGCACTCCATTCACTGCAACTCACTTTGATTATGTCATGTCTGAGCATGCATTCAATCTCTTTTAGAACCTGTGCCAATTTTAGAGGGCTAAGTCTATAAGAATGTTGCTTAATTGGAACAGCATTTCCTTTATATACATAAATCATAATCATGTATGTATTTCCAAGCTTATTCCCACATATCTCCCCAAGTGATTGCAATAATTCTTTCAGGCCATTTCAATTTCTCTCTGAAAGGTAATTCAGCAATTTATCCCAATTTTGATAACTTCCTCTTTGTCCAATTTAATTTGAGAAATGTCCAATTCAGAATCCTCTGAACTTGGTTCTTCACTCTGTGTTGTAATCAGTAAGACATTCTCCTTTAGCCTTCCTTCCCTGTCGAAATACCTTTTGAATATATTCACATGACACACTCTGTGCGATTACTTTCTATCTGGCGTTCTTATCAAATAATTCACCTCACTCAATTTCCTTTCAATTTGATAATTGCCTTGCCTTTAGAGGTTCATCTACCACTGGAAATAACATTAACACTTTATCTCCACTCGCAAAATTGTGAACTTTTGATTTCTTGTTTGCTTCCTGTTTCATCAATCCCTGTGCTACTATTACATGCTAGCTAGCTGACTCATCAGCTCTACTTAATCTTTCCCTTCAACTTGACACATAGTTCAAATATGGTGGCCTCTGAACTCTGACTCACCAATTTCTTCTTCATTAATTTCAGTGGTGCTCTCACCTCTTACCCCAAAAGTCTTCAAATAGACTGAATTTGAGCAATTCATTTGGTGCATCCCTAATTGCATAAGAGCAAATGAAATTCCTTTATTTCAATCCTCGAGACAGAATTGACTATAAGCACTTAAGATAGTCTTTAAAGATTGATGCCACCATTCTAATGCTTCCTGCAATTTTGTATGGTACACAGGGGATTTTAAATTGTTTTATTCCTAAGCTATCTATAAAATCCTTGAATAACTTTGATGTAAAATTTTATCCTTGATCCGATTGTATTTCTGTGATAGTCCATTTCTAGTAAAAACTTTGAGTAACTCTTCTACAATCCTATTCACTGTGATAGTGCGTAATGGAGTAGCCTCTGGAAATCTAGTAAACATATCAACAAATACAATTCCCACTTTTTGTTTTACATAAGGGTCCTACATAATCAATTAAGATCTTGTAAAGGTTCCTCAGGAATGGGTATTAAGAGTGATAGCTTTAATATTGCCTGTGGGTTTTCCAATTACCTGACATGTTTGACATGTCCAGTAAAATTCAACCACATCTTTATGCAGTCCAGGCCAGTAAAAATGTTTTTGAATTTTGGATTGAGTTTTGCTTACTCCCAAATGACCTTCTGCTGGTAAGTCATGCACTACCGGCAGCACTTCCTGTCTATAACCCACTGGTGATGCAAGTTGACAAATTTCTGACACTTTTTCATCCACCTGAATATGTGATGGTCTCCATTTTCTAATCAAGACTTCATTTTGAAGGTAGTAACATTCTGTGATACACTCAGATTCTTCTTCTGTGTATGATCTTTGGTACAACTGCTTTAGTTTTCGATCTTTCCACCGTGATTCAGCTTGCTTCTCTGAATTAAAATATTCACTTTGCCTTCTCCTTGTTCCCATTTTCTCTCTTGATCAAACATAGTTTCTGATAATTGTACTTCAACTTTCATATCTTTACTCCTTGATTTCTCCAGTTTTAACCAGTGACTTTTTGACCTTGTTACCACACAGTCAGGAAAAATCCCATGATACACTGTCTGAAAAACCTCAGTTGTCTGATTTTCCACTGGCTTTTCAACCACAATAGGCATCACTGCAATGTCATTACTAAGAACAAACTGTGTCTCCTGAACAAAGAATTTCTCTATTACTTTTACCACCATTTCGCCACTTTTCACCGGACTCTGTAACCTCACTTTACACAATGGAATATTGCTCCTGTCACCATGAATTCCACATATTACCACCTTTGTTGGGAACACTCTTTCTGAATCAAAGATTGATTTGCTCCTATATCTCTTGAAATCTTAATTTCCTTTGTTGCTCCTGGTATACGTGGTATACCCACGTAAGTAAATTCTTTAAAGAGATCGGACACTTTCTTCTCAACCAATCCCTGACCAGATTCTACATCCTTTTGTAGCTTTTTAGCTTCCAATGTGCTGTCCTCTACCACTTCAACAAAACTCACTGGCTTATCCCGTTTTCCAAAATCTGTCTTCCCAGTGTTTTTTCTACACCACCAACACTGTGACTTCACATGACCTACTTTATTGCAATGAAAATGCCTGAGCTTTTTTACTTTGCCTTTCCCCTCAAGAGTTTCCTTTTTACCCTGTGGTAGACTATTTCATTATCTTCAATGGGATCTTCTTTTCCCTTGCTACCTGAGGATTTCCCTTTTGCCCAGTTTCTATCCCTCACAGATTGATGTTGGGAGACACACTTTGATTTATGAACCAACTCATAATCATCTACCATTTCCACTGCTAATCTTGCTGTTTTAAGTCTCTACTCTTCCACATGAGTCCCCATTACTTCAGGAAGTGAATGTTTGAACTCCTCCAAAATAATCATCTCTCTGAGTATGTCATACGTTTGATCTATTTTCAATGCTTTTGTCCACTTGTTTGATCCTTACAAACTCAATGTCGGTTTGACCAGGGTCCCTTCCTAGATTCCTTAAACATTGTCTGTAGGTTTCTAGCTCATATGCACTTAAGGTGGTTTTATTCACCTCCTCATACTCCCCACACACCCCCTCTGATAGAGATGTAAATACTTCACTTGCTCTACCTGACAACTTTGTTTGGATCAACAATACCCACATGGTCACTGGCCATCCCACTTGTTTAGTCACGTTCTCAAATTAAATGAAAGAGGCTTCAATGTCCTTTGTGATGAGCTTCAGCAACATTTGAACATATTTAAACAGGTCCCCATTGGCTACAATGGGATTGCTCTCCATCACTGTCCTGATCACCACTCCTATCTTTCACCTCTGCTTCTGCCATTTCAAGTCGACTTCAAGTTTTCAGTTCCAAACTCTCAAATTCAAAAAAATCCCTCTGTCTCGCTTTCTTCTCTTAGGTTCTTCCTTTCCTTTCCCTTTTTCCACCGGTAGAGCTATTCTCTCTTCCTGTTTTTCTTCTGTCAGGGATATTCTTTATTTTTCTTTTGCCTCCCTTGGACTTTCCCTGGTCACTGTCTCTAATTCAAGCTGTTTCATTTGCAAGTATATTTTAGTCATTTCCAAAGATTCTGATGGCATTTCTGGCAATTATAAATGTCAAGTGATTGTCGCCATTACTCCCCCTTTCACACAGGTACGGCAGCCCCAACTCCAGCTTGCTTGCCAATTCCAAACGCTTTGTCTTGCACACTTTCTGTAAAACTCCCAAAGTCACTTCTTCGACCCTCAGGAAATGTGGAGTGACTGAAAGAGCCATTGCTACACAAGGCACATTCTGCTTAAACCAATAGAATGCAACGCTTGAAAAGAGAGTGCCAACACTCACCACTCACTGTCTTTGAGTCCAATAACCTGCAGCCCAGCCTGAATTAGAGATTTTGATCCCAATAAGATTTGTTGTGGACCAGATTAACCCTCTCCAAATATATTAAGAAGTCCAAGAGAGGTTGACTAAGCTCGGACTTTTCTATCTGGAGAGAAGGAAGAAGAGAGGTGACCTGATCGAGATATACAGGATAATGAGAGGCATGGACAGAGTCAATAGTCAGAGACTTTTCCCCAGGGCAGGATTGACTGGTACGAGGGGTCATAGTTTTAAGATATTAGGAGAAAGGTATAGAGGAGACGTCAGAGGTAGGTTCTTTACGCAGAGAGTTGTGAATGCATTGCTAGCGATGGTGGTGGAAGCAGAGTCCTTCGGGACATTTAAGCGACTGCTGGACATGCACATGGATAGCAGTGAATTGAGGGGTGCGTAGGTTAAATTATTTTATTTTACATTAGGATTAATGCTCGGCACAACATTGTGGGCCAAAGGGCCTGTTGTGTGCCGTACGTTTCTATGTCCTATGTTCTAAGAAGATAGTCTAGACCCCCAACTTATGTTTAAAGACAAGTGTAAAAACTGCAATTTGCTCGGTCACTCTACCAGACCTATGGAATCATAGAGTCAAAGGGGCGTACAGGATAGAAACAGACCCTTTGGACTAACCTTCCATATTGAACATAATCCCAAACTAAACTAATCCTACCTGACTACTCCTGGCCCATTTTCCTCCAAATGTTTCTTAATCATGTACTGATCTAAGTGCCTTTGAAATGTTGTAACTGTGCCCACATCCACCACTTCCTCAGGAAGCTCATTCCACACGCAAACCATCCTCTGCGTAAAAACATTGTTCCTCTTGACTCTTTTAAATCTTTTTCCTCTCACCTTAAAAGTCTGCCTCCTAATCTTGAAATCCTCCATCCTAGGAAAATGACACCTTCCATTAATCCTATCCAAACCCCCTCCTGATTTTATAAACCTCTACAAGATCACCTCTCAACCTTCAATACTGCAGTGAAAAAGGTTCCAGCCTTAACACAACACATTGTATTCTTACACGATTGTTAAAATACACACAAAAGAAAGAAGAATTGGAATATCTCAACTCTATTGGAAAACTTATCAGAATAGCAGATTTTTAACAGTAAGTATTCCGATATATTAACATACCAAATCCCTCCAGCTTCCTGCAGTCTTTCTCCATTTAAATAATATACAGCTCCTCTGCAAAAGTGCACAACCTCACAGTTCCCCACCTTTTGTTCCATCTGCCAAATTTTGGCCCATTCACTGAATCTGTCTCTATTTCTTCCTGCTAATGTGCATGACCTCACATTTCCCTTCACAGCTTCCTTTCTCAGACTTTGCCTTCGCATACTCAACTCTGTTCTTAGGGAAAGTGAGGTCTGCAGACGCTGGAGATCAGAGTCGAGAGTGTGTTGCTGGAACAGCACAGCAGGTCAGGCAGCATCCGAGGAGCAGGAAAGTTGACGTGCACCACTTCCTCAGGAAGTTCATTCCACACGCAAACTACCCTCTGTGTAAAAAAAATTGTTCCCCATGGCTTTTTTTAAAACAAAGTTTCCTGATGAAGGGCTCCAGCCCAAAACGTCGATTCTCCTGCTCCTCGGATGCTGCCTGACCTGCTGTGCTTTTCCAGCATCACTCTCTTGACTCTGTTCTTAGGGAGTTATGCTGTTCTTAACGGCGTGTCAGCATTGTACAGAGGGATCTCGGTGATCCAAAGGACATGGGCGGGGAGTTTTTCATTCAGTTAATCAAATTCCTGGATAATCAAATGCTGGATAACATAGTTTAGCCATGCAACCTTGAGATTTTGTTTGGATAATCTGAAATTCGGATAATCGAATGCCGAATAATCGAGGTTCCTCTGTACATCTATTTCTCCTGTCTATATATCACGCCCAGATGATTTACCTTTACTTGAAATCACATGCTTCACAGCATCTTTGAAGCAGATGGAAATGGTTTGAGGAAGATGCTCTAAAATGGCCTGTGGTCGGACTTCACTGTCACTTTGTCTCTTCCAAATAAGTATCAATTAAAATGTTCACAACTAATAAAAAAAGCCAGGAGCTTTAGTGGGATATGGGCCAGATGCTGGCAAATGGGACTAGATTAATTTCGGATATCTGTTGGGGATGGATGAGCTGGACCAAGGGGTCTGTTTCTGCACTGTATATCTCTATGACTCTATGACTCCGAGTATAATGTTCGTGTTCATATTAATGTCATTGATTACCCTGGAAAAGTGTCTTCAATATTGACAGTTTCACTCCTGCCCGAGTGCTGACATCATCAACTGTTTGATTTTGGTGGAACTTTCTTGATCCGTGCCCCAATAGCACAAATTCAACAGTGAACTGGTGCAGAGCTTCACATTCTAACAAATTTACGAAGCAGTTCACAAATTCAACAAATTGTGGCATTGCTGTGTCTCTGTTACAGCTCTCACTTTTCCAGGATCTGGCGGAAGTCGTTCTCCAATTATTTCCTACGACCTCAGTATTTGGCTTTAAGCATCTTCAATCGGATATTTTACTTGTTCAGGTTCAGGTTCATTTGGAGAGCCCTCGCTCGCACTCACATTCAGTCCTGGTTGTGGTCTGTGTTGGTTCTATTCCATCATATCTCCACATCCACAGACTCAATGACATTACTCCTGGAAGATCACGTTTTGGGCTGGAGCCCTTCATCAGGAAACTTTGCTTTAAAAAAAAGCCATGGGGAACAATTTTTTTTACACAGAGGGTGGTTTGCGTGTGGAATGAACTTCCTGAGGGTGGAATGCACACGGGCATTCCCGATGAAGGGCTCCAGCCCGAAACGTCAACTTTCCTGCTCCTCGGATGCTGCCTGACCTGCTGTGCTGTTCCAGCAACACACTCTCGACTCTGATCTCCAGCGTCTGCAGACCTCACTTTCCCTTAGAACAGAGTTGAGTATGCGAAGGCAAAGTCTGAGAAAGGAAGCTGTGAGGGGAAATGTGAGGTCATGCACATTAGCAGGAGAAATAGAGACTTGGCAGATGGAACAAAAGGTGGGGAACTGTGAGGTTGTGCACTTTTGCAGAGTCTGTGTTGATACTCTCCTTGAGCTTTGGAAATGTGTACCTTCTGTGTAACCATCTCCTGAACGCAGGCCGGAAAATTCTGCTTTCGTCCATCTTTAGTTGCCACTGACCACACTTCATATCGAGGTTAGTAAAGAGCACCGAGTTGATATGATGTGGCAGAATTTCTTCGATGGATAGCAAGAAAGTTTGGGATTTGAGGAGATCATGTTGTGGTGGACTCTCTTTGAAGGCTTGCTGGGATCCTTTGGATCCATGTGTTCTTCAGCTTTCCAGGATTTTCACCCCTATCCTGTTCCTAATCCAGAAGGCTGGAGTTATCACTTCCCTGACATTTTCACCTCTTTTATCTTATCTTTCAGGCTGGGCCTCAGAGCAGACTGACAGTCTCCTCAGCAGATGCTGAGTTGGTCTCATACTCTCATCCGATTTGAGAAGACACAGTCAAGAGCCGTGAGAACATCTTCCCTGGTGTTCGGCCTTCTATTGTCAATCTTCCATGTGGCCTTTTCCAATTGTTGCACTTCTTCAATGTCCACGTCTTTACTTTTTCCAGGAGGTGATGACCTATTAGCATTATCACTAGAACTATTGATATCGAGACTCAGATAATATTCCGAGGACACGGATTTGAATCCCAACATACCAGATGGTTGAAGTTGAATCTGACAAAAATCTCAAATGAAGAGTCTAATGATGATCGTGGATTGTTGGAGAAAATCCATCTGGCTTGCCAATGTCCTTTGGGGAACGAAATCTGTTGTCCTTACTCGGTCTGGCCTACATGTGACTCCACAGCCATGTGGTTGTCACCCTTGGGCCATTTTGGAAGTCCTCTGGCTAATAAGGGGTAGGCACTAAATGCTGGTTTGCTGACATTGCATCTCATGAATGAATAAAAAACCTCTGAGCTGCTGGAATTCTGATTTCCACGTGGACAAAGCCATGGTTTTTCTCCCTGTCTAGCCAAAGGGCCCTTGGTCGTACCCAAGTTTGAAAAGCTGTTTCATTAAAAGACTTTTCTTTCACAGGAAGTGCGCAAGCTTGGCAAGACAAGCAATTGTTGTCCAGTGGCTGGATCTAATTGAATGGAGGAGCAGACTCAATGGGCTTACTTCTGCTCCTATATCGGATGGCTTGCTGGGACAGTCCAGAGGGTAGCTAAGGACAGCAGATTGCCTTTCTTATAAAGTAATGGTTTAATGTTGGAGACTTCATTAAGCTCCATCCAGTTTGATGATGTCATGGGTGGGAAATCAGGAAAAGAACTCTGAATGGGATAGATGTCTCAGCTGTATTTCCCAGTTGTCTTAGTGACAATGGCCCCTCATCGAATGTAATGTATATCTAATTGCTAATACTGTATACAATAAACTCCACCTTGTTTTGACAATGTCCTCTTCCTGTGAAGACTCACTAATGGTTGATCCTTTCCTGCTGTAAGCCAAATTCATCCTTAGACCCAGAGAAGAAAAGAGGTGACAACATCCTGCTACTCACAAATACTGGATTGGTGAACCAGATGGATTTTCACAGCAACTGATGATAGTTGCTATGGTTATTATTATTGAAATGAGCTTTCAATTTACAGTTTTATCAGTTGAATTTAAATTCTAATAACTGTCATGATGTGATTGGAACCTATTTTCCTAGAGTATTAGTCTGGTCTATCTGGATTCCGCTTGGAGACAGTGAGGTCTGCAGATGCTGGAGATCAGAGTTGAGAGTGTGTTGCTGGAAAAGCACAGCAGGTTAGACAGCATCCAAGGAGCAGGAAAATCGACGTTTCGGGGCAGAGTCCTTCATCGGGAATTCCTGACAAAGGGCTCTGGCCTGAAACGTCGATTCTCCTGCTCCTCGGATGCTGCCTGACCTGCTGTGCTTTTCCAGCAACACACTCTTATCTCTATCTGGCTTCCAGCCTAGTGACATTACCACCACAACATGATCTCCTCAAATCCCAATAAGTCCTCTTTTCATTACTTTGAAGGTTCCAACTCCCAAGCACATAGGAACTGAAAACACCACAAAGTGTATTGTCTGAAAACTCAAGAACAGCAGACAGGTGCAATGTTCTCCAGAATATTCCCTGTATTTTCAACTGAGGAGACTTCAGTAAGAAAACTGAAGATTCTGATCAAGAAAATTGAGGTGAACTGTTGCTTTGTGGGCGGTATTCCTTTCTCTGAATCTAGAAGGTTACGGGTTCACATCCCACTACGGAGATGTCAGTTTATAATCCAGACTGTTATACCAGTAGGGAATTGAGAGAGAGCATTCTACATTCTCATGTTTTGATTCAATCTCCAGGTTTCTTCTCCTGCCAAATTCCTGAATTAGCTTTAAACCTATGTCACCATAACAAAGGCACACCTCAAACTAGAGCAATGATCAGCCAAGGTCATGCAAGGTATCATGTAACGAGAGTCATTAGGAGGCCTTCCTTTATTTATACATCCATTACACTTGAATGTTACAATCTAGGCCAGCAGGAACTGCCCATGTATAATGGCCCTTGCGAAGTAGCTTTCATAAGCACTAGTTTCTGTTTGCCACGAGTGAGACTAGTTCATGCTTATGACAATGGGACCTTGTTTGTGTTCATTACATTGGGGCCTGACTTGTGTTGCTCTTTATTGGAACAGGGTTGTGTGCGTTTATCCTGTTCAGGCCTGTTTTGTCTTTATGACAATGAAGCCTGGTTTATGTTTATGAGCATGAGGCTTAATGTGTTTTTATCACAATGGGGCCCAGTTTGCATTTATCACAGTGGTTCCTAGTTTGTGTTTATCACAATGGGGTCTGGTTTGCGTTTATCACAATTGGGCCTGGTTTGTATTTATCACAATGGAGCCTAGTTTGTGTTTATCACAATGGGGCCTGGTTTGTCTTTATCACAGTGGGGCCTAGTTTGTGTTTATCATAATGGGATCTGTTTTGCGTTTATCACAAAAGGGCCTGATTTGTGTTTATCATAGTGGGGCCTTGTCTGTATTTATCACAATGGGCCTGGTTTGTGTTTATCACAATGGGGCCTGGTCTGTATTTATCACAATGGGGCCTGGTTTGTGTTTATCACAATGGGGCCTTGTTTGCGTTTATCACAATGAGGCCTGGTCTGTGTTTATCACAATGGGGCCCGGTCTGTGTTTATCACAATGGGGCCTAGTATGTGTTTATCACAATGGGGTATGGTTTGCATTTATCACAATGAAGCCTGGTCTGTGTTTATCACAATGGGGTCTGGTTTGTGTTTATCACAATGGGGCCTGGTCTGTATTTATCACAATGGGGCCTGGTTTGTGTTTATCACAATGGGGCCTTGTTTGCGTTTATCACAATGAGGCCTGGTCTGTGTTTATCACAATGGGGCCCGGTCTGTGTTTATCACAATGGGGCCTAGTCTGTATTTATCACAATGGGACCTAGTTTGTGTTTATCACAATGAAGCCTAGTCTGTGTTTATCACAATGGAGTCTGGTTTGTGTTTATCACAATGGGGCCTGGTTTGTATTTATCACAGTGGGGCCTGGTTTGTATTTATCACAGTGGGGCCTGGTTTGTGTTTATCACAGTGGGGCTTAGTTTGTGTTTATCACAGTGGGGCCTAGTTTGTGTTTATCACAGTGGGGTCTAGTTTGTGTTTATCACAATGGAGCGTAGTTTGTGTTTATCACAATGGTGCCTGGTTTGTATTTATCACAGTGGGGCCTAGTTTGTGTTTATCATAATGGGATCTGTTTTGCGTTTATCACAAAAGGGCCTGATTTGTGTTTATCATAGTGGGGCCTTGTCTGTATTTATCACAATGGGCCTGGTTTGTGTTTATCACAATGGGGCCTGGTCTGTATTTATCACAATGGGGCCTGGTTTGTGTTTATCACAATGGGGCCTGGTTTGCGTTTATCACAATGAGGCCTCGTCTGTGTTTATCACAATGGGGCCTAGTATGTGTTTATCACAATGGGGTATGGTTTGTATTTATCACAATGAAGCCTGGTCTGTGTTTATCACAATGGGGTCTGGTTTGTGTTTATCACAATGGGGCCTGGTCTGTATTTATCACAATGGGGCCTGGTTTGTGTTTATCACAATGGGGCCTTGTTTGCGTTTATCACAATGAGGCCTGGTCTGTGTTTATCACAATGGGGCCCGGTCTGTGTTTATCACAATGGGGCCTAGTCTGTATTTATCACAATGGGACCTAGTTTGTGTTTATCACAATGAAGCCTAGTCTGTGTTTATCACAATGGGGTCTGGTTTGTGTTTATCACAATGGGGCCTGGTTTGTATTTATCACAGTGGGGCCTGGTTTGTGTTTATCACAGTGGGGCTTAGTTTGTGTTTATCACAGTGGGGCCTAGTTTGTGTTTATCACAGTGGGGCCTAGTTTGTGTTTATCACAATGGAGCGTAGTTTGTGTTTATCACAATGGGGCCTGGTTTGTATTTATCACAATGGAGCCTAGTTTGTGTTTATCACAATGGGGCCTGGTTTGTCTTTATCACAGTGGGGCCTAGTTTGTGTTTATCATAATGGGATCTGTTTTGCGTTTATCACAAAAGTGCCTGATTTGTGTTTATCATAGTGGGGCCTTGTCTGTATTTATCACAATGGGCCTGGTTTGTGTTTATCACAATGGGGCCTGGTCTGTATTTATCACAATGGGGCCTGGTTTGTGTTTATCACAATGGGGCCTGGTTTGCGTTTATCACAATGAGGCCTGGTCTGTGTTTATCACAATGGGGCCCGGTCTGTGTTTATCACAATGGGGCCTAGTCTGTGTTTATCACAATGGGGCATGGTTTGCAATTATCACAATGGAGCCTGCTCTGTGTTTATCACAATGGAGCCTAGTTTGTGTTTATCACAATGGGATCTGGTTTGCGTTTATCACAAAAGGTCCTGATTTGTGTTTCTCACAGTGGGGCCTGGTCTGTATTTATCACAATGGGGGCTGGTTTGTGTTTATCACAGTGAGGCCTAGTTTGTGTTTATCACAATGGGATCAGGTTTGCTTTTATCACAATGGGGCCTGGTTTGTATTTATCACAATGGGGCCTGGTTTGTGTTTATCACAATGGGGCCTGGTTTGTGTTTATCACAATAGGGCCTGGTCTGTATTTATCACAATAGAGCCTAGTCTGTGCTTATCACAATTGGATCTGTCTGTGTTTATCACAATGGGATCTGTCTTGTTTATCACAATGGGGCCTGGTTTGCGTTTATCACAATGGGATCTGGTATGTTTTTATCACAATGGTGTCTGGCCTATGTTTACCACAATGGGGCCTGGTGTGCATTTATCACAATGGGGCCTGGTCTGTGTTCATCACAATGGAGCCAGGTTTGTATTTATCACAATGGGGCCTAGTCTGTGTTTATCACAATGAAGTCTGGACTGTGTTTATCACAATGGGGCCTAGTCTGTGTTTATCACAATGAGGCCTGGTCTGTGTTTATCACAATGGGGCCCAGTCTGCGTTTATCACAATGGGGTTGGTCTGTGTTTATCATAATGGGGCCTAGTCTGTGTTTATCACAATGAGGTCTGGTCTGTGTTTATCACAATGGGGCCTGGTCTTGTTTATCACAATGGGGCCTGGTCTGTGTTTATCACAATGAGGCCTGGTCTGTGTTTATCACAATGGGGCCTAGTCTGTGTTTATCACAATGAGGTCTGGTCTGTGTTTATCACAATGGGGCCTGGTCTGTGTTTATCACAATGGGGCCTGGTCTGTGTTGATTACTAACAGTCTCAGTTAGTGTTTGTTGCTATCAAGCCTTCTTATGTTTATCAGCTATGAGATCTGGTTGATGTTATCACTTTGGAGCCCAGCTTCCCACCCAAGCTTCTCATCTGAACAAAAGGTTAGCATGTTGCAATGATTGCCAAGAATAGAACCTCCACAGGCTAACTACTTATAGTCATTGTGACATTTAAAGGTTGTCCTGTTTAGCTCCTCTCTCTATCGGTTCCTATGGAAATCTCGTGAGCTATAGGGTCATGGGGAAATGTAACTCTGCCAGATTCGTGCAGCTCGCCCAGAACTGCTCCTGTGGCTGACTGGGTTACACTCTCTCACACACTCACACACTTTCACACTCACACTCTCAGACACACACACACACAGAGTCCGGAAATCCCCAACCTGTTTTAACTTCTAGGTATTTAGACACACTGAATTTCCTCTTCGATGCATTGCACTGAGCAACCTGTCTGTGCCTGAGGTGCATTCGAAAGCTCAATGATTAAAGATAACAATTCTACCAGCAGAGGTTATGCTGAAAGTCGTTCACAGCAGAAGCAAATCCCCAGCCCCTTCCTCCTGTTTGGTCCATTCCCGTGTCCTGGTGGGTAACACCCTGTCTGGCCCAGAGGCAGACAGGGAGAGAGAAAACATCTCAATGCTTGCTGTTTCACTCTGTTTGAAATTGTTGACGGGTGACTGTACATGCTTGACGTGGTTGGACAAGAAATGGCACGGATCCAATGTTACCGACACAAGTATTGTGAGTTCAAACCTCAGAGAAACCCATAACCCGTGCTGACACTCGGACAACTAAGAGCTCCAAAGAGGAGGCACAGCAGACTCGAAACATTCATTTTGTTTTCCTCTCTTCAGCTCCACCAGCAACTTTTAGTTTCAAATGCCGTCTTCTTTCCAGGAGTTGGATATAAGGATAAAGGGATCAAAGGGGAGAATACGGGAACAGGGGACTGAGATGGATGATCAACCATGGTCATATCGAACACAGGAGCAAGCTCAAAGGGCCGAATGGCAACTCCTGTTCCTGGTTTTGGTATTTCACATCCAACGGAAATTCTGCACTGTAGGGGGAGCTGTCTTTTGGATAAGATATTTATTTAAGACTTACATAGAACCTAGAACATTACAGCGCAGTACAGGCCCTTCGGCCCTCGATGTTGCGCCGACCTGTGAAAGTAATCTGATGCCCACCTAACCTACACCGTTCCATTATTATTCCTATGTATGTCCAATGCTCATTTAAATGCTCTTAATTGCAGGCAAGCCATTCCACACCCTTAACTACTCTCTGAATAAAGAAGCTACCCCTGATATCTGTCCTAACTCTGTCACACCGCAATTTAAAGCCGTGTCCCCTTGTGTTAGCCTTCACCATCTGAGGAAAAAGGCTCTTTTCAAAGCCAGTAAAAAAATACCATTTTTGAACAGCAGGAAACGTCTCTCAGTGTGGCCCAGAAAATCACAAAATAAATTAAAGGTGTTTGGAGGGGATTTGAGGGGAAAAGAGCATTGTTTTGTCCCAGTGGTGGTGGGATTTGGGAATGCACTGCCTGGGAGGGTAGTAGAGAGAGAAAAACTGTGGATGCTGGAATCCAAAGTAGACAGGCAGGAGGCTGGAAGAATACAGCAAGCCCAGCAGCAGCAGGAGATGGAGAGGTTGACATTTCGGGAGGATAGTAGAAACAGCAGCACTCACAACCCTTCAAATGGATGAGGATGAGCACTTGAAATATCATAACATTCAAGGTTATGGGTCTCATGCGGGAAAATAGGACTGGTGTAGATAGGTTGGTATAGATTGGATGGGATGAAGGTCCTCCTCTGTGCTGTACCACACTACAATTCTATCACAAAATATTGCAGCATCATCATAGTGACCTCAAAATTACATCCATGTTCTCACCTAACCTTTAGTCTCAATTTGAACAAAAATAGGTGCTGGAGAGTGAGGACCAAGTGACCAGAGAGCACCTGTGGTTCACACGGGTTCTCCTTCCTGAAGTGAAAAAGATGGATCAGAGTGACGTCTGGGAACTTATTTGAATATTGGCCAGGACATGGGGAGAACTGCTCAGTCCTTTAGATTAGATTAGATTAATTACAGAGTGGAAACAGGCCCTTCGGCCCAACAAGTCCACACCGACCCGCCGAAGCGCAACCCACCCATACCCCTACATTTACCCCTTACCTAACACTACGGGCAATTTAGCATGGCCAATTCACTTGACCTGCACATCTTTGGACTGTGGGAGCACCCGGAGGAAACCCAAGCAGACACGGGGAGAACGTGCAAACTCCACACAGTCAGTCGCCTGAGGCGGGAACTGAACCCGGGTCTCTGGCGCTGTGAGGCAGCAGTGCTAACCACTGTGCCACCGTGCCACCCTTTAGTAAAGACTGACACTGTTACTCAATCAATCGCTGAGGCCTGGACTGGTTTGACAGGGTCAGACACTTCCTCATGGCTAGACTTGGAGTCAAAAAGAGTGGTGCTGGAAAAGCACAGCCGGTCAGGCAGCATCCGAGGAGCACAAGCTCTTCAATTATGCTCGAAACGTTTACTCTCCTGCTCTTCGGATACTGCCTGACCGGCTGTGCTTTTCCAGCACCACACTCTCGACTCTGATCTCCAGCATCCTCAACCCTCACTTTCTCCTACTGGACGTGGAGTGTCAAACTGGATTACGGGCATGTCTCTGGGGTAAGAGGTGAACACTCAGTCTTCTGACCCATGGGTAGGGTGGGGTCTGTTCCCCAATGAGCTATGATAGGCATCTTTTCTCTCGAAAGTTGGCATCAAATTTAAAGCTTTTACCCTTTCGACAACATGATATGATAAATGATGTTCTGGTGAATCTAGAGAGCAGGAATCGGAGTAAGAAATACCAGTTTTCCATGTCATTGAGGGGTAGAGGGCTATACAGTACGGGCAGTCAATGGGACTGAGGTACGCATTAATGAGAACCTAACTGAGCAGCAGAATCCATTGGAGGGGCTAAAACCCTTGCTTCTTCACTGGTTGAGTGGGCATCATTGATAAGACCAGCAATCATTGCCCATACTGATCTTCCTTTGAACTGAAGAATTTGCCAGGGCCATTTCAGCCAGCACTTAAGAATCAACCACCTTGCTGTGGGTCTGGAGTCATGTGTAGGCCAGACCAGGTAAGGACAGCAGATTTGCTCCCTGCATCACCCAGTGAAGACAGAGATAGGGAGGCATTTTGTTTTCTCTCTCAGAGGGTGGTTCATCCGTAATTTTCTTTTAACCACAGACAGCTGTCAAGGCCGGGTCATTAACTATAGTCAAGGCTGAGGCAGACAGACTTTTAAACAGGGGACAAGACAAGAAACGTAGATTTGAGGATCAGGCGTGATTTCACTGAATGGCAGAACAGATGCGATGGGCCTACTCCCAAGCCATTGATGAGGTTTTCACTTTGGTCCCAAAAGCCTTGAGGAGAACTGCTCCATGGATGTCGGAAAATCTACTTTTGAGCAAAGGCCCTTCACCAGGAATGAGGCTCACATGTTTTTGCTCAAATGTTGATTTTCCTGCTCCTCGGATGCTGCCTGACCTGCTGTGCTTTTCCAGCACCACTCTAATCTAGACTCTAATCTCCAGCATCTGCAGTACCCACTTCCACCTGCTCCATAGATGTTACAACTTCACCACCGTTCTCCCCATTTCTCAGATGACCTTAATACAGTATTCAAAAGGTATTGTGCTGATATTTTTCATAGATTTTAAAATTTATTTATCCATGGGATGTGAGCAACGATGGAAATTGTTGCTCATCCTGAATAGCTCTGGAGAATGTGTTGCTGAGCTTCCTTCTCAAGCTGCAGGACACCTTGGAGTACAGGGACATCCACAGTGCTGTTAGTGAGGAAGTCCCATTCTCTTCCCCTCACGGCAGTAAACAGGATATATTTACAAGTCCACGTGGCTAGGAGGGAAATGTGCAGGTAGTGGCCACAGTGTCATTGAGATCTAGAGCACAGAGAAAGGGTCTTCAGCCCATTGAAACTGCACCAGTCAAAAACAAACCTCACTATCATAATCCCCCCATTTCCCAGCACTTGGCCCATAGCCTTATATGCAATTGCACATCTCAATAGTTATAGAGGCATACAGCACAGAAACAGACCCTTCAGTCCAACTAATCCATGCTGGACATAATCCCAAACTAATCTAGTCCCACCTGCCTGGCCCATATCCCTTCAAACCTTTCCTATTCATGTACTCATCCAAATGTTATTTAAATATTGTAATTGTACCCACATCCACCACTTCTTCAGGGAGTTCATTCCACATGTGAACCACCCTCTGTGTAAAACATTCGCCCCCATGTCTTCGATTTGATGATGGTTTCAGTCTCTCACACCCTTACAGGCAGTGAGTTCCAGAACACCTCCACCCTCTGAGTCAAAATGTTTTTCCTCACATTTTCTCTAAGCCTCCTGCTATTTCCCTTAAATCTATGCCCCTGCTCATTGGTCCATCCCACCAAGGGGAAAGGTTTCTTCCTGTTTCTCCTGTCTATGTCTCACCTCCATCGTGTGCTCTCTCAATCTCCTTTGCTTTAAGGAAAACAACTCCAGTCTGCCCATTCTCTCTCCATTCCTGAAACTGTCCAGCTCAAGAAACATCCTGGTAATTGAATTCACCAGTTTCCAAATCTCCCCCCACTCCATCCCAGATCCAACCCTCTAACTCGGCACTGCCCTCCTGACCAGTCCTACATGTTCACCTTCCTTCCCAACTATCCTTCCCACTGACTGATCACAATCAACTCCCACTTGCATCCCCTTAACGCCATCCCACTACATTTCCCCTAGCCCCACACCCCCATTTATCTCTCAGCCCCCTTCCCCCTCCCCAGACCTGATGAAGGGATTATGCCTGAAACATCAACTCTCCTGCTCCTCAGACGCTGCCTGACCTGCTGTGCTTTTCCAGCGCCAGAATTTATCAACATCTGCCCTGCGCCCTCTCTAGTGCAATCGCATCAATCATACAATGTGGATTCCAGAATTGCTCATAGCTCCAGGGGACTATCAGGCTTCTCACTCGTTAGGGAGCGGCAACTGAGTGACTGTTTAACCTGGGAGTCACCACATTTGCAGGGGAAGGGAGAGGTTCACAAGTGGTTACCTGAGTGAATCCACACATCATGCTGCACGGCAAACCAAATGGAAAATTACCAGGCGGTGAGCTGGGTTAATCTCTCCCTTAAGGCATAGTTTACAATGGCACAACATATTCCTTAGTTATAATTATTTTGTCACTTAATGAAACTAAATCAGAAAAGCTGCTTGAGCAGATATACAAGTTACTGACAATTAGCAAATAAGCTGCCTATCCTGCAAGGTGTGAACAACAATCCAGGCTTGGGCTGTCAAGTGGCAAGTAACATTCACTCCATACAAGTGCCAGGTTATGACCATCTCCAATAAGAGACAAACTAATCACTGCCCCATGACATTCAGTGGTCTTACCATCACTGAATCCCCTGCTGTCAATATCCTGAGGGTTACCATTGACCAGAAACTCAGCTGTACTCACCACATAAACACAGTGGCTATAACAGCAGGTTAGAAGCTAGGAGTACTGCAGTGAGAAACTCACCTCCTGATTCCATCAAGCCTGTCCCATCATCTACAAGGCACAAGTCAGGATTGCGATGGAATACTCCCCATTTGCCTGATGGGTGCTGCTTCAGTAACACTCAAGAAGCTTGTCACCATCCAGGACAAAGCAGCCTGCTTTGATTGGCATCACATCCACAAACATCCCCTTCCTCCACCACCAGCGCTCAGTAGCAGCAGTGAGTACAGTCTACAAGATGCACTGCAGAAATTCATCAAAGATCCTCAGACAGCAGCTTCCAAACCCACGACCACTTCCATCTAGAAGGACAAGGGCAGCAGATACATGGGAACACCACCCCCTGCAAGTTCCCCTCCAAGCTCCTCACCATCCCGACTTGGAAATATATCGCCATTCCATCACTGGCACCGGGTCACAATCCTGGAATTCCCTCCCTAACCCACAACACATGGACTGCAGTGGTTCAAGAAGGCAGCTCACCACCACCTACTCAAGGGGCAACTAGCGACAGGCAATAAATGCTGAGCCCAGCCAGCAATGCCCAGATCCCATGAGTGAATAAAAAAAATCAGGAAAAGGATGAGTGAGAAATGGAGATATTGTAATTGCCACTTTGAATTACTTCTCTGACTTCCTCTTCTGTTTTTGCTGATTTTCCCTGTCTCTTAAACCCAATGTTGGGGATTATTTTGCTTGGGGCCACTGTTACTAGGAGTTGCTGGACTGTTTCGAGAAAAAACCCCAAGAGGCAGTGTGCGAGAGAACAACTTTCCACCTCCATCAGCCTTCAAACAATGCACTGTAACAGTTCAATGGTCAGGCTTCACAACCCACCAATGTAACAGCCTCAACTATTTCAAAACTCTCTTGTAAACATCAATCTCTCACCTTCTGAGGATTAAGGCTCATCAAACACTCACTTCCCTGTTCCCTTTTCATCCCTCTGATTGTTGGTCTAAATTGGCTCCCAGCCCAGCAATATTAAAACTTTAAAAGTAAAATAACATTAAAATTCTCACGCACATATTCAAATCCCTCCGCAGTCTTATATATGTCTTTTCATTCCTCCCATCCTGGGCACTGCATTTTCTTGTTCTAATCTATCACCATCAGCAGCTAGGATTTTAATTCACATAGAGTCATACCTGATGAAGGAGCGAAAGCTAGTGTGCTTCCAATTAAACCTGTTGGACTATAACCTGGTGTTGTGTGATTTTTAACTTTGTCCACCCCAGCCCAACACCAGCATCTCCAAATCAGTCATAGAGATGTACACCACGGCCCCTTAGGTCCCCTTTATATCATTCCCCTCTCACCCGAAACCTATGCCCTCTAGTTCTAGACAACCCAACCCCAGGGAAAAGATCTTGTCTATTTACCCTATCCATGCCCCTCATGATTTTAGAAACCTCTATAAGGTTACCCCTCAGGCTCCGACACTCCAGGGAAAACAGTCCCAACCTATTCGGCCTCTTCCTGTAGCTCAAATCCTCCAATCCGGCAAAATTCTTGTAAATTTTTTCTGAACCCTTTCAAGTTTCACAACATCCTTCCAATAGGAAGGAGAGCAGAATTGAACACAATATTCCAAATATAACTTTTCATTGCTTTTAAAAAAAAACCTTCTTTTAACGCAGGCCACTAAAAGTGTCAACCATCCACATCTGTTAAAGTTCCGGGGCCACAATATTTGTAATATATATTACTGACTTGGATAAGAAATGCAAATGTACTATAGCCAAGTTTGCAGATAACACAAATATTGGAGAACGAGTGGTGAGGATGACACAAACAGTGTAAAGAGGGATATGGACAAGTTAACTGACAGGGCAAAACCTAGGTGGAATAGAATGTGGAAAAATGTGAGGTTATGTACGTTAGCAGGAAGAATAGAGGAGCTGAATATTATTTAAATGGAGAAAGACTGCAGAACGCTGCAACACTGAGGGATAAGGGGTTCTTGTGCATGAATCACAAAAAGACTAGCATCCAAGTTCCAAAAGAGCAAAGAAAATTACAGCACAGGAACAGGCCCTTCGGCCCTCCAAGCCTGTGCCGATCCAGATCCTCTATCTAAACCTGCCGCCTATTTTCTAAGGATCTATATCCCTTTGCTCCCTGGCCATTCATGTACCTGTCCAGATACATCTTCAAAGACGCTATCGCTCCCCCCCCCCACCACCACCACCTCCACTGGCAATGCGTTCCAGGCACCCACTATCCTCTGCATAAAGAACTTTAGTGGATAATTGGGAAGACAAATTAATACTCTTTCTTTCAAAGGGAATGGAGTATAAAATAGGAATTTCTGATGAAGAGCTTATGCCCGAAACGTTGATTCTCGGATGCTGCCTGACTGGCTGTGCTTTTCCAGCACCACACTCTTCAACTCTGATCTCCAGCATCTGCAGTGCTCGCTCTCTCCCCCTCTAAAATAGGAAGGTCATCTAGAACTATCCGTCAGACACAGTTGGAATACTATGAGCAATTTGAGGCCCCTTATCTAAAGGATGACATATTGGCATTGAAGGTAGTCCAGAGGAGGTTGGTTCTGGGTATGGAGGGAGCGTTTTGTGTGGAAAGGTTGAGGTGATTGGGCTTGTACTCATTGGAGCTTAGAAGAATGAGAGTAGACTTTATTGAAACACATAGGATTCACACGGGGCTTAACGGGGCAGATGTAGAGAGGTTGTTTCCCCTGAGTGAGGATCTAGGATCACAAGCACTATCTTAGAGTAAAGGGTTACACATCTTAGCCAGAAGTGAGGAACCCTCTGAGAGGGTTGTCAGTAGTTTTTATTTAACCACAGAAAGCTGTTGAGGCTGGGTCACTAAGTATATTCAAGATTGAGATCGACTGTGGTCTATGTACAGAAAAATATGGTCTTAAGGCTTCTTATTACCAATAGCTGAAACTTCTAAGTACTTGAAACCTCTTGATGGTGTGTGAATAAACATTGTGCAATTGACTATAGAGAATAGAACACCACAGATGTCAATCAAACAATGCATTCCCTAGCGCTCAGGTGTTTCAGTAGACTAAATGATCATAGAATCCCTACAGTGTGAAACCATTCGGCCCATCGCACCCCAAGTCTCTGAAGAGCATCCCACACAGACCCAGGACTTACCCTATCCTTGTAACCATGCATTTCCCCATGACTGACCCACCTAGCCTGCACATCCCTGGACACTGTAGGCAATTTAGCACAGCCAATCCAACAAACCTTCATATCTTTTGACTGTGGGAGGAAACCGGAGCACCCAGAGGACTGTGTGTACAAACTTCACACAGACAGTTGCTCGAGGCTGGAATCAAACCTGCCGCTGTGAGGTAGCTGTGCTATCCACTGAGCCACTGTGCTGTACCAGTGATGATTACTCAGCTCTTTGCCAGAACTCATTGTGTGTTCTGGAAATTTGAAGATTTAGCAGCTGTTCCCCTCATGCCAGCTGAAAGGAGGGGAGAGCTGAGTGAGGGATGTGTCAAGGAAGTGAGAAAAGTTTAAAAACTGAAGTGTTCATTCTTTTCAAATTTTTAAGGAGCTTGCCCTTTGAAGTGAAATACTACAGCATCCCATCAGAGGTTGCAGGAGGAGAACGTTCAGGACTCTGCCAGTTTGGAGAGTTCCCATCTTGTGTGGACAATATCAGAGCAGTGGGCAAGGCTGAAGAGTGGCAGTTGGCCCAGGGAATCTGAATTCTCCGGATTCAGGGTACCAGAAGGCTTGGACAGAGAGGGAGTGTCAAGGGGCAGAAAGGTGAGGGAGACATTGCAATTGAGCACAGAAACTGGGAGCAGAGGTGATGCATCTGGGACTCGCAGTGATGGAGACGGTGGCTGTACAGGTGGATGGTCAGACACATCTGACCCCATCATTGTGGATCTCTGCAGCATTTCACTGACACACATGTACAAATGGTACATTAATGGTATTACTAAGGTTAAAGGGATACAATTGGAGGAGATTGATTAATAAAGTACCACGTCAGTTCAGTGTTCCACTTCCCCGATGTGATGAAGGAGAGACTCTGGAATGTGCTGAGTTCTCTCCAGGCTATAGCAGACACCTCTTGCAAAAGGCCACCATTGATGAGGTGATCCAATACCGGCCCAGCTTTCTATAACCTATGACAGCAAACATTTGACAACAAAGACCTCAGCAATTCAACAAACACCCCAGCGTACAGCTCAGTTATCAACACCACAGCCCTTTATTACAGTGACTCATAGAACATAGAACATTACAGACCCTTCAACCCTTGATGTTGTGCCGATCTGTGAAACAAATCTGAAGCCCATCCAACCTAAACTATTCCATTATCACAACGCCCTTCAGGTTGGCGAGCCTACTACTGTTGCAGGCAGTGTGTTCCACACCCCTACTACTCTCTGAGTCAAGAAACTCTCTCTAACATCTGTCCTATATCTATCACCCCTCAGTTTAAAGCTATGTCCCCTGATGCTAGCCATCACCATCGGAGGAAAAAGGCTCTCACTGTCCACCCTATCTAACCCTCTGATTATTTTATAGGTCTCAATTCAGTCACCTCTCAACCTTCTTCTCTGTGATGGAAACAGCCTCAAGTTCCTCAGCCTTTCCTCGTAAGACTCCTGCTGCAGTGTGAGTCAATGACACAGAGCTCTCGGCAACGCACTGTCAAAACAAATACGAGCGTCCTTCTTGGAGGTGGCTCTACTAGCATTCAGGAAAAGCCCCTCCAACAAGGATGGGCTGGACACTGTGTTCCAGGTGGTTCCAAAGCAACTCTCCCAACCTTCTCTCTAAACTCTCAAAATGGTTGGGGTTCCAGGGGAAGGCAAAGTAAATGTCTCAGAGGTACTCTGAAGCTCGCCTTGAAGTGCAGCAGTGTTGACACCAATGATGCTGAGGAACTTGCTACCAATCGTTCAAACCTACCCTTCAATCTGCATCATGCTTTGAACCCAAACATCTTAAAGCGGGGGCAGCGAAGGAAAGGAGAGGAAATGAATCCTGCACTCCCTATCCCAGTCACCATTCATGCCCTACCCCAGGGGCTGAAAGGTCTCTGGGTTCATCATCACCCTCTTCGATCACATGAAGGCCCTGGGCAAGAGCTGAGCTGGCATTGTCCTCAAATCGACCCTCGGCTGACAACTTTGACCCTGTCCAACCAAGAGGTCGCAGGGCAAGACCTGTCATTTGGTGTGGGGTGGGGGGGGGTTTGGTGGTGGGGTGAAGGAAGGAGATTGACATGTTAACTCTGTGAGTTCACCTCGTGTCTCCTCAGAGGCCTGTGTTCACCACGTGGTTTCAGAATGAATTAACGGACAGTGCACATCTCTCAGCCTGACAGCTGCTCTCTTTAGCAAGAGTGGACAGCAGATGGGGCATCACAGACTCAGAGGGCACTTGGTCCGGTGTCGTGACCAATTGGGTGCTGCCCTGAAATACCCTCCTGCAACGGTTTCTGCCATGGTGATGGTCTGCTCCAGCCTCCTCAACACAGTGATCCAGAGAGTTTGGAACTTTGAAGACCTAGTAAGGGGTCATCTCATGGTCAAGGAGTAAGAATAAAGAACACACCCTGATTGTTTCGGGTGGCTCAGTGATTAGCACTTCTGCCTCAGAGAGGTCCAGGGCCCAGGTTCAATTCTAGCCTTGGGCCACTGTCTGGGTGGAGTTTGCACACTCTCCCTGTGGGTTTCCTCCCAAAGTCCAAAGATGTGCAGGTTAGGATGGATTGCCCATGGGAATTGCAGGGTTACAGGGATAAGGTAGGAGTATAGGTGAGGTGCTCTTCGATGGATTGGTGTGGATTTGATGGGCTGAATGGCCTGCTTCCACATTGTTGGGATTTTATAGGATTTACACAATTCAGCCCCATGAACCTGTTCCGCAATTCTACCTTGCACTATCTCTGTATCCCTTAATGTTGTTAGCATCTAGAAATTGATTGATCGCTGTCGAGAATACACTCAATGATTGAGTTGCTACTGCCCTCTGGGGTGGAGCATTTGTTACTCCCCCATCCTCCTCAGCTCGGTCCTAAATGGCTTGGCCCTTATTTGGAGACAGTGTCTCCTGACTCTTCAGCCAGGGGAAACAATCCTCCTCCATCTACTCTGCCTATCCCTTGGAGAATTTTGTTTTAATGAGACCAGCTCTCATTCTTTGAAACTGTAGAGAGCACAGAGCCAGTCTCCTCAATCTCTCCTCATAGAGCAGTCTTGCCATTGCAAGAATCAGTCTGAGGAGTCCCTGCTGCATTCACTCGATGGTGAGTCCCTCCTTTCTTAGCTGACAGGAGGAGGACATAGAAGCAGAGAGAGATGATGCTTTCTCCTGCCACCTTCAGGGGAAGGAAGGTCATCGCTCTGAGTGCCAAGTGTCTGGCTTGCCTCTGCCATCTCACCTGCCTATGGTAGAGTGGCAGATGTTGGCATCAAACCTCTCCTTTAGGTCAAGTAGCAGCCTCTGGAATTGCTGCTGAGAGTATCCACGTACAGCTTCCATTCCTTCCGCAGTTTTACTTGGACATCAATTAGGGATCTCGCCTTAGGAAATTTCAGACCTCGGTCGGTTTTCCATTGGTAGGTGGGTTTCAGTCAAAGGAACAGGCCCGATTCCTGTTCCCTGTTCTGGTTTCTCCGGTATAACTCCGGTTACGTTGACACGATTTGGCTAAACGCAATTGAGAAATAGTGAATGCTGTCTTGATAGTGCTAACTTTCTACTGCACAGCTGCAATGATTTTCCACAGCGATCTTCTGCAGGATCACAACCATCGCACTATACCAGAAATACCTATATTTGAATTTTTAAAAAACCTAATTTGTCCATGGGATGAGGGCATCACCAGCTATTATTGCCCATCCCTCAGAGTCAACCACATTGCTGTGGGTCTGGAGTCACATGTGGCTAGACTAGGTAAGGATGGCAGTTTCCTTCCCTCAAGGACATTAGTGAACCAGATGGGTTTTTCCTCCTGACAATCGATTCATGGTCATCATTAGACTCTTAATATCCAAATTTTTATTGAATTCAAATTCCACCATCTGCCATCGTAGGATTCAAGCCCAGCTCCCCAGAATATTACCTACGTTTCTGGATTAACATTCCAGTGATAATACCACTAGGCCATCACTGCCATGTCAGAATCCAGGAAATTGAAAAGCTCTTAATAATTAAGGTGAATTGGCCATGCTAAATTGCCCATAGTGTGAGGTGCATTAGTCAGAGGGAAATGGGTGGGTTACTCTTCGGAGGGCCAGTGTGGACTGGTTGGGTCGAATGGCCTGGTTCCACACTATAGAGAATCTAACCAAAAAAAAAAATTAACTGGAAGGCAAACGTTGGAACTGCACAGTGAGCCGACTGGTGTAGCTATCCTGGGCTTCAGCAGTGTAGCAGCTTTAAGCTCCAAGGAGCAATTTATTCATGAGAAACTCCAATGCAATGAGGGGTAAGTGAGTTCTTCACAAGAAAGAATGAGTCTACATTTCTCGAGCTTCTGTCAGAACTGCTGCTGAGGTTTACTCACTGGTATAATATCACTGTCAGACAATTTGCAAACCTACATGAACTCATTAACAGCACGGGTCATCCAAAACAGAAATCTTGCTGTAAACAGAGACATTGGCAGAAACATTTTGTCTTGCATGAATCAGAACAAATGCAAGAAAGCCAAGTTTCAACTGTTCAGAACAATGTACACCACAGGGTTAAAGATAAAGGAATATGGTCAAGCCTTGCATTTTGTTTCTGTGTTAGCTAGGAGCTTGAGGGCCTATAGCGCTGCATTACATTCCCCATAGCAATGCCTCAGCCAATTAGAGTCAACTAAATAGCATCCTTTCTCCCACAGCAGTGATTGTTTGAAATTTGGCATTCTTGCATTTGTCCTGATGAATTTCGGGGAGCGAAAAGCTTCAGTAACAAATGGTGCTTCAATGAATAACCAGATGACGTGTTTTTACTGATGGGTCAATCAGGGTTAGATATTGGGCACAGCTCCAGGGTCTAGTCTCTACTTTACTTTGGGGATTTTCCTGTATGCAAATTAACAGCCTCAATTGCAACAGCGCCTGTACTTCAGAAGTAGCCGCAAAATGATTGAGATGTGCTAAAGTAAGAAAAGGTGCTATATAGATGAAGGTTTTTCCAGATCTCCTAAGATAGGAGATGCTTTGAGTATTGGTGACTTTCTGAAAAATTATCAATGCCAGAAACCACACAAACATTACTTATTGTTTAGAATAAAGGACTGTGCTTGGAACCCAATTATATGACTTTTTAAAAAATCAAAGGAAAAGCACATTGTTAAGTGAATTACTGAAGCTGATTATCTGCTCATGGAGTCACAAAGTCATACAGCACAGAAACAGACCCTTCGGTCTAACTAGTCCACGCCAACCACAAACCCAAACTAAACGAGTCCCACCTGGCCCATATCCCTCCAAATATTTCTTCTTCATGAACTTATCCAAATGTTTTTTAAACATTGTAATTCTACCTGCATCTATCACTTCCTCTGGACTTTTATTCCATGCACAAACCACTCTCTGTGTAAAAAAAAAATTGCCTTTAATGCCTTTTTAAAATCTATCTCCTCTCGCCTTAAAGTATGTCCCATTGTCTTGAAATCCCCCACCCCAGGGAAAAGACACCAGCCATTCTGGACCCCTTATTATTTTATAAACTCCTTTAAGGACACTCCTAAACCTCCTATGCTCCAGTGAAAAATGTCCCAGTCTATCCAGGCTCTCCTTATAGCTCAAACCCTCCATTCCCAGCAACATCCTGGGTAAATCTTTTCTGAGCCCTCTCCAATTTAATAATTAGAACATTACCACTTGTGGGGGCTTGCTGTGTGCAAATCGTTTGGTGCGCTTCCTACATTTCAATAGCGCCGCACACTAATAAGTTAGTAAAAACCAGAAGAACTGCGGATGCTGTAAATAAAAAACATAAATTTCTGGAAAAGCTCAGCAGGTCTGGCAGCAATCAGAAATCAGAGTTAATGTTTTGGGCCCAGTGATGCTTCCTGAGAACTGGTGTTAATTCAGAATGACTGACGCATCTGTAAAGGAACCCATGTGCTTGGTTGTAATGTCTGAATGAGAACTTCATTTACATAGGGCCTAAAATGTAGGAAGATGTCCCAAGGTGCTTCTCAGGAATTTTATTAAACAAATATTTTACACCAAGTCATGTAGAGAGAACATTAAGGCAAATCGAAAGGAATATCTAAAGATTGAATGAAGGATTTCGAAGCAAGGCGTTTTAGGAAGGGAACTGCAGAGCTCCAGGCCCAAGCAGCTGAAGGCAGATTTGCCAGTGGTTAAGCATTGACATTGGGAGTGTACGTGATGGTCAGGATGAAGAGATTACAGACGTAAGCAGCAATGATAAGAAAAGGTGAAGTCACCATAGTACTGCCAGCCTACAGGGCTGCTCTGTCATTACAGAGAGATGACTGATGTGGACTGACCTGAAGGTCACCATGCCTCAGGTGAAGGGAGAGGTTGAAAAGGAGAATCCTTCCTGGTTGGTGCAAGTTTATAGTTCCTTGAAAGCAGAGTCACAGGTAGATAGGATAGTAAAGGCGGCGTTTGGTATGCTTTCTTTTATTGTTCAGAGTATTGAGTACAGGAGTTGGGAGGTCATGTTGCTGCTGTACAGGACATTGGTTAGGCCACTTTTAGAATATTGCATGCAACTCTGGTCTCCCTACTATAGGAAGGATGTTGTGAAACTTGAAAGGGTTCAGAAAATATTTACAAGGATGTTACCAGGGTTGGAGGATTTGAGCTACAGGGAGAGGTTGAATAGGCTGGACCGGTTTTCCCTTCAGTATCAGAGATTGGGGGGTGACTTTACAGAGGTTTACAAAATCATGAGGGGCGTGTGTAGGGTAAATGGGCAAGGTCTTTTCCCTGAGGTGGGGGAGTCCAGAACTAGAGGGCATAAGTTTCGGGTGAGAGGGGAAAGATTTAAAACTGACCTAAGGGACAACTTTTTCACACAGAGGGTAGTGTGTGTATGGAATGGGCTGCCTGAAGAAGTGGTGGAGGCTGGTACAATTACAACATTTAAAAGGCATCTGGATGGGTATATGAATAGGAAGGGTTTAGAGGGATATAAGCCAAATGCTGGTAAATGGGATTAGATTAGTTTAGGATATCTGGTCAACATGGACTAGTTAGACCAAAGGGTCTGTTTCCGTGCTGTACATCACTATGAATCTATGTTGTCAGGGTAACTCTGCATTGCAATCCAGACTTCCAGCCAACTGAACAAACCAACATCCACACCCCCCTCCCTCTCCCCCACCCCCCCCCCCCCCCCCCCCCCCCCCCCCCCCCTCAATCAACACACAGGCCATGGTGGGAAGGAGGAAACAACAATGAGGATTTTAAGATGAATTGTGAGTCCACATAGGTCGGGAGAAGGGGAGAACTGTGCATGGTTTACATTAGAGTAGCTGCTAGAATTTACATCAAATCCCTTACAGAAGAATCATCTGATAATACAAAATGGAACTGAATTGGTTTTGGGCTTGGTAAGATTTTTTAACAATAAATTGACTACAACTGAATTGAAGTGTATAGATCATTAAAATCTATATTTTTTAATCCCCTCCTCTAGTTCAGACAGTTTGAACCACAGAGAGACCTCCTCGTCTCAGGAGTCGTCTAGTTTCCTTACGCAATGGGATTTCCCCATCAACGAAAGACATCAGAAACTCAGAGTTTAAGAACTCAAACAGTTCAGCTGCACTTATTACAGACATTGCTTCGGTGAGTTATTTCTTTTGTTAAACGCAACATTTATTTACAGTACAATCTGTCACATTCTGGGACTAGAGTTACCCATACTCTCTCAAGCTTATTTTCACACTTTGTAAGTGAGTGACTTTTACATGAGTTAAAATTGGGCCTAGTCTCTTTGGCAAAATGTTCCTGTATTTTTAAACAGCTGCAAAGGGTTTATCTTCTTTTAACTGTAAAGTTCAGTTCTCCAGCTTACTGAACCCCAATGCATTTTAATTTATTTCATAATTAGCTCCACCTTTGAAAGCAGGCGTATTGTGTGTTGAGAGTTTTGTGGTTTTAAACTCAACTGAAAATGACTTTTATAGACATAATTGGCTCTTAACTATCCATCAAAGCAATGCAATATGACCGTGGGCCCCAATATTTTTTAAGAACTGCTACTTAATATGTCTTGTGTGAATATCTAAGTTGAAATGTATAATTATGTATTTTTGTGTAACTTTGCCTCTTTCAGTCAAAAGGTTATGAAATATGATTATTTTTATGTTTGACCATGATGCGAGGTAGTCTAACATTTGTTGTCTATTGATGTCAACATTGATCGTGGACAGGGTGAATGTTGAGGGTGGTGGATGTGGTGCAATGAAACAGGCAGGTTTACCCTGGATGGTGTCTAGCTTCTTGAGAGTTGTTGGAGCTGCCCCCATCCAGGCCAGTGGGTAGTATTCCATCACACTCCCGACTTGTGCCTTGTAAATGGTGAACAGGCTTTGAGGAGTCAGCAGTTAAGATATTTGACAGAGAATTCATAAGTTCCGATCTGTTCTTGTAACCGCGATACACTTTCAATTTGTAAGTTTGATCACAAAGAAAGATATAATTGAAAATGCCACTGCTGACTCTAATCACCTGTACAGGTTAGACAGGTTGGACCTGTATCTGGAGTTTAAACGAGTTAAATGTGATTTAATTGAAACATATAAGATCCCGAGGGAACTTGACTGGGTGGATGTGGAAAGCGTGTTTCCTTTTGTAAGAGAATCCAAAACTAGGGGACATAGTTCAAAGATAAGGAGTTGCCTATTTAAGGCAGACATGAGGACTTCTTTTCTCCTCTGAGCGGGTCGAGTGTATTTTGAATTCCCTTCCACAAAAAGCATGCATGTAGAATCTTTAGGCAAAGCTAGAAAGATTCTTGATGACCAAGGGGGTGAAAGATTATCGGGGATGTGCAGGAATGTAGAGTAGAGGTTAAAATTAGATCCACCATGATCTCACTGAAGGGTGGAACAGGTTTAAAGGACCGAGTGGTCTATTCTTGCTGCTTTTTTTTCTAGATTAGATTACTTACAGTGTGGAAACAGGCCCTTCGGCCCAACAAGTCCACACCGCCCCGCCGAAGCGCAACCCACCCATTCCCCTACATTTACCCCTTCACCTAACACTACGGGCAATTTAGCATGGCCAATTCACCTGACCTGCACATCTTTGGACTGTGGGAGGAAACCGGAGCACCCGGAGGAAACCCACGCAGACACGGGGAGAACGTGCAAACTCCACACAGTCAGTCGCTTGAGGCAGGAATTGAACCCGGGTCTCTAGCGCAGTGAGGCAGTAGTGCTAACCACTGTGCCACTGTGCCGCCCGCTTGGTGGTATGTCTGAACAGTAATCAGGTGCGTGTGGGAGAGGAACAGGTACAACATGTGGGAAGAATAGCTCCAAGGGAACATTTTCACTTCTGAATCCAAATTGGAAATCTGGTTAAACCGGGCAGAAATTCTTTTCTCTATGAGTTTTTCTTCATAAGTTGAGGCTCAAATAAGGCATTCAGCAAGGGGCCTTTGGTGATTATTTGGATAGAAATAGTGTGCAAGGGTCTGGGGGAGAAGCAGGAGTTTCACACGAGGTAATGAAGCTTGTTAAATGAGCTGGCACAGGAAACGTGGGCCGAATGGCCTCCTTCTGCGCTTTAGCAATTCAGTGATTCTATCATTCCTTTACTTTGGAAATGACCTCTCTGATCTGCAACTTTGCTGAATCAAACAGGGAAAGAAGCCAGGGATCAAAGCCAAAGCATAGAGAACATTAGGAGCAGGACAGTGGCTCAGTGGTTAGCACTGCTGCCTCAGAGTGCTAGGGACCTGGGTTTGATTCCAGCCTTGGGTGACTGTGTGGAACATTCTCCCCGTGTCTGCGTGGGTTTCCTCTGGGTGCTCCAGTTTCCCCTCACAGTCCAAAGATGTGCAGGTTAGGTGGATTGGCCATGCTAAATTGCCCGTAGTGTGTAAGCTAGGGATGTGGGTCTGGCTTAGACCCTTTTCAGAGGGTGGGTGTGGACTCTGTGGGCTGAATGATCCCTTTTTGAACTGTAGGAATTTTTTATCATATCCCAACCCTGGGACTATTAATTTACATAAGGAGATGTGAGAACAGGGGAAAGAGTCAAGGAGAGAGATCTGAGACATTGGTCTGGTGCAGCTGAAGGTTTAGTTGAAAATGGCTGAGGGATTAAAATCAGAGATGCAGAATGAGCAGGACATGGTGGAGTGGACTGCTTTACTCCAGCTGGTTGGTTTGGAGGATGTTCTAGAGATAGGAAAGGAAGAGGCCATCAAGGACTTTGAAAACAAGGAAGTGAATTTTAAAACTGAGGGTTTTCAGGATTGTGAGCTAAAGTAGGTTACTGAGCATGAAGAGGACTTGGTGTGAGTTAACATGTAGGGGCTGCAGAATATTACACAAATTATCTTTCTTTCAAACATTGTGCCAAACAATGAGATATTTGGGAGAGGTAAGGAAGGTTCTAAGGAAAGTTTTTAAATCCTGGTAACATTTCCACTTTTCCCCACTTTGACCATAATTATTCTCATTGCTGGTCTTTGAATTCCCCAAGGGTTTGGTCATAGATCTCCCCAGTTCCATCTCATGGCATCTCCAGCCTTGTTCCAAGATTAAGCACAATTTAGATTCCCCTTTGAGGACTGATATATGTTCATTTCATTTCAAAGAGACAGGTATTGTTGCTGGTGATGGATTCTTGTCGGGTAAGGAGCTGTGCATTTTTAATGTCCCTCTCTGGGAATAAATGTGAGACTGAGTATGGATTGATTGGAAGTTGAATATTTCGGGACTATTCTTTCCACTTTTGGAAGAGATTTTAAACTGAGGTCTTGTCTGTCTACTTGGCGGATGGAGGTGCTGATGGAAGGAGACGAGGGTACAGCCTCAGAGTGAAGAGACAACTCTTTAGAACTGATTTGAGGAAGAATTTCTTCAGTCAGAGGGTGGGGAATCTGTGGGACTCGTTGCTGCAGAGGGCTATGGAGGCTGAGTCACTGAGTGTCTTTAAGACAGAGATAGACAGGTTCTTGATGAGTGAGGGGATCAAGGATTACAGGGAGCAGGCAGGAGATTGGGTTTGGGAAACGTATCAGCCATGATCGAATGGTGGAGCAGAAAAGATAGGCTGAGTGGCCTCATTCTGCTCCTGCTCCCTTTGGCCTAAAATTCCCTATTGGTATTTCTACAATGAGCTGGAGGAATTCTCTGCATATCCCTGGGTCAATGTTTACTACACAGCCAACAAAAGATCCATCAACATCCCCTTGCTGCATGCGAGAGCTTGCTGTGCGCAAAATGATTGCTGCGTTTCCTGTATCATGGCACTGACTACAGTTCGTAAGATGTCTGATTAACTGTGAAGTGATCTGGAAAGAGTAAGGAATGGTAAACTCTTCCTTGCTATTTGTTTGAGCGGGTTTTGTTGGAATGAGTATATTGTCAGTGAGTTGTTTCTGGTGATCCTGTCTTTGCCAGGGTCGATGTATTGGTAGGGAGGGAGGGATAGGGCTGCACCTCCTCTACCAGTGGCACCAGAATGGGGGAAACTTGCCATTGTTTCACATCTAAACTCCAATTGTCTAGATTAGAGTGGTGCTGGAAAAGCACAGCAGGTCAGGCGGCATCCGAGGAGCAGGAAAATCAACATTTCCGGAAAAAGCCTTCATCAGCCCATCTGATGAAAGGCTTTTGCCTGAAATGTTGAATTTCCTGCACCTCAGATGCTGCCTGACCTGCTGTGCTTTTCCAGCACCACTCTAATCTAGACTCTGATCTCCAGCATCTGCCGTACGCACTTCTGCCTAGTTGATTCTACACTGCAATTGTCAACCTTTATCACAGCCACTCCAACAAACCTCCAACGTCATCAGTTTAAGGAATGTTTAAGGCTCTTCCTCACTTCAACAATGATATCCATTCGCACTCTTCGGTTTCCAATGTTGGTCTCCATGTGAATGGAGAGACTGATTTGTTACCTGCACATCTTTCAGTACAACCCATGAGGTGATGGAAGTTGAAATGGAGAATTTGCTTCCTTTTCTCTCCTTCTCCGCTCCTGGTCTACTTCATGGTTAAGTCGTAGCGGGTCAAAGCACGGCGCAGTTTGATGGACAAGTTGCCACCATTTCGAACGATTGGTTCCTCCCAGTCATTAATATCAATGTGGTCGCTCTTCAAGGAGAATGTTTTAGAGGTGTTTTCTTTCTCCCCCCCCCCCCCCCCCCCCACCCCGGCCATTGGAGTCTGGCCATTGGAGACTTGAGGAGACAGGAACTGAGGGACTAGGTACATCTTAGTTACTGGGACATGGTGTCTGTTCCATCAAAACTGATTTTGCCCAAATCTTTGTGGAAGTGGCTTCAAGAAAGACATTGGAGTCCATTTGCTGGTCCTTCCATTAAACCTGGTGGAGGCACTGTGAGTGAACGTTTCCTAGCATTCTAACACGTTGTTGATGCAGAGGCCTCACTGCAATATAGGACCATGGTGATGCAAAGTGCTCTGTACACTCATTTGTGGATCTGTGGAGATTGTGCACTCACTGTTGTAGTTTGTCGAGGGTTGCGATGGCACAGCTGACCGGGGCTGGATTTCCTCAACAATAGTAGCCCAGTGGAGGAGATGACTGCCGAGATGCGGAATTGTTCAACATACTCCGGTCTCCCTTCAACATATTCGGTCGCCTTCTTCTGCATTGGCGAGCCACATGGTCTTCCTTTGCTGCTTTTGCTTTTGGCGATTTGGTTTGGAACTGCTCTTTGGCTGGCACCTTCCCCCAAACCTTTCCACAGTGAAATGGTCACCTAGGAATGAGGAACTCCCAACAGCATCACTTGAGGGATCGTGGGAGCATGCGAGCATTGCCACTGCATCAAGATGGTGATCCATGGAGAAGTTAAAGAGTGGGATATCTTAGAACCATAGAACGGTTGAAGCACACAGGAAGATGGTTGTGGTTGTTGGAGGTCAGTCACCTCAGCTCCGGGACATCTCTGCAGGAGTTCCTCAGGGTAGTGTCCTCGGCCCAACCATCTTCAACTACTTCATCAATGACCTTCCCTCCATCTTAAGGTCAGAAGTGGGGATGGTCAATGATGATTGCACAATGTTCAGCACCATTCACTGCTCCTCAGATACTGAAGCAGTCCATGTCCATTTGCAGTAAGACTTGAACAATATCCAGGCTTGGGCTGATAAGTGGCAAATGATATTTGCCAGGCAATGACCATCTCCATCAAGACAGAATCTAACTAATTCTGTTTGCCCTATAATGACCATTGCTAAATGCTTCTCTATCTACAACCTGGGGGTCATTATTGACTAGACTCTGAGCTGAACCAACCACAAATACAATGGTTCCAGAGCAGATCAGGAATGGAGAATTCAGGCGACTGACTGTGTGGAGTTTGCACGTTCTCCCTGTGTCTGCGTGGGTTTCCTCCGGGTGCTCCGGTTTCCTCCCACAGTCCAAAAGATGTGCAGGTCAGGTGAATTGGCCATACTAAATTGCCCGTAGTCTTAGGTAAGGGGTAAATGTAGGGGTATGGGTGGGTTGCGCTTCGGCGGGGCGGTGTGGACTTGTTGGGCCGAAGGGCCTGTTTCCACACTGTAAGTAATCTAATCTAATCTAATCATCTCCTGACTCTCCAATCCCTATCTACCATCTATAAGGCACAAGTCAGGAGTGTGAGGGAATACTGTCACCCAGTTGGATAGGTGCAGCTCTAACAACACTCAGGAAACTGGACACCATCCAGGACAAAGTAGCCTGCTTGATTTGCACCACATCCACAAACATCCACTCCCTCCACCACCAATGTTCAGTGTATATTATCTACAAGACGCACTTCAGGAATTCACTACAGATTCTCAGATAGCACCTTCCAAACCCGTGACCACTTCCATCCAGAAGGATAAAGGCAGCAGATACATAGGAACACCATCCTCGTTTGGAAAAGTATTAGTGTTCCTTTCACTTCACTGAGTCAAATCCTGCAACTCCCTCCCCTAATGGCGTCGTGGGTTTTTCTACAAACAGGCTGCAGTGGTTCAAGAAGGCAGCTCACCACCTTCTCAAGGATAACTAGAGATGGGCAATAACCACTGGCCCACTCAGTGATGCCCACGTCCCATGAATGAATAAAAATAAGGAGCTTATTCAGCCCTCATGAGTATACAGGCTCCTTGCAGGAACAATTCTTCTTGTACCACATCTCCATCTTTCCCCACAGCCCTACCAGTTTTTATTAGGCAGACTATTAGTCCAGTTTCCTTTTCAATGCCGTGATTGATAGTGCTGAGGCAGGGACAGTGTCAGCAATTAGCAGTGTAAAAGCATTTCTCTTCACATCACCTTCGTCCTGCTGTGGATATCCTTTGGAATTCTCTGACACAGAAAGTGGTGGAGGTCAAAACATTAAATACTTTCAAGAAGGAGTTAGATACTGTCCTTAGGGCTAAAGGGATCGAAGGGTATGGGGAGAAAGCAGGAGTAGGGTACAGAGTTGGATGATCAGCCATGGTCATATTGAATGATGGAGCAGGTTCTAAGGGCTGAATGGCCTCCTCCTAGTTCCTCTGTCACCTTACCTCCGTGGCCTTATGGTTCTTGATCTTTCTGCCAATGAGAATACTTTATCCCTTTCCACTGTGTCAGACCCCTCGAGTGTTCTCTTCAGGGGGATAGAGCTGCGGTCTACCCCTGTGACTGAGGTGCCTCATCCCTGGGTCCATGCCTCATGCCTTCTGCTCATCTGTCTGAGCTGCGAGCATTCTCCCAGTCAGCTTCGACTGACTGAGTTCAAATTCTGTATCACCGAACGCTTGCAATGAGTCAGAACCTTCTGGGGAGAACGAGGGAGAAACCTTACAAGTTTTCAGAAATTCTGTCCAGAAGCAAACAGTGTGCTTATTTTTCTGAGGATACATCTCCAAGAACACCAGCTTTCACAATGTCCCCAGAAGAGGAAGTCAGCGAGGGGCTTATTAAATCACAATCGTTTTAACTGCCTTCCTCGTGGTTCACTGAGAGGGTATACTGGGATGTCAAACTCCCTCGCTTAATCTTACCCCACCCATTTAATCTTCCCCTACAAGCCCATGTACACAGTGTCTACCCAGCTTTAAGCTCCATTCACTGGGAAAGGGACAGCAAGGGGAAGCTGCAGCCAAGGTGAGGTACAAGAAATGGGCTTTGTAATAGAGCAGGGAGAAAGTGAGGACGGCAGATGCTGGGGATTTAGAGTCAAGAGTGTGGTGCTGGAAAAGCACAGCAGGTCAGGCAGCATCCGAGGAGCAGGAAAATCAACGTTTCGGGCAAAAGCCCTTGCCTGAAATGTTGACTTTTCTGCTTCTCGGACACTGCCTGACCTGCTGTGTTTTTTTAACAGAGCAGCAGGGTGAGTTAAAAGGGAAAAGACACCAGCTCGCAAATAAGATATGGAACAAATATCCAACATGTCAGCTCAATTCCATACTTTCAATAGACTCAACCTCATAATACATGATCGGTAGACCTCAGTATAGAATCTAGAGTGCTGAAGTCATAGACTTACAGAATTATGCAGCACAAGTTATACCCTTCAGTCCAACTCGGCCATATATCCAAAATTAAGCTAGTCCCATTTGCCAGCACACTGCCCATATCCCTCTCCACCCTTCCTATTCATATACCCATCCAGATGCCTTTTCAAATCCCTACTGTGTGGAAACAGGTCCTTCAGTCCAACAAATCCACACTGGCCCACCCGCCTACATTTACCCCTGACGAATGCACCTAACCCTCAATATCCCTGAACACTATGGGCAATTTCCCATGGCCAATCCACCCTAACCTGCACATCTTTGGATTGTGGGAGGAAACCAGAGCACCCGGAGGAAACCCACGCAGACACAGGGAGAATGTGCAAACTCCACACAGACAGTTGCCTGAGCCTGGAATCAAACCCGAGTCCCTGGCAGTGCTATCCACAGAACCACCGTGCTGCCCTTTTCAAATGTTGTAGTTGTACCAGCCTCCACCACTTCCTCTGGTAACTCATTCCATACACGCACCAGCATCTGTGTGAAAAAGTTGCCCCTCAGGTCTCTTTTACATCCTTTCCCTCTCACATTAAACCTATCCCCTCTAGTTTTGGACTCCCCTACCCTGGGGGAAAGACCTTGTCTATTTATCCTATCCATTCCCCTCATGATATTATAAACCTCTATAAAGTCACCCCTTAGCCTCCGAACACCGTAGGGAAAACAGCCCCAGCTTATTCAGCCTCTCCCTATAGCTCAAACCCTCCAACCTTGGCAACATTCTTGTAAGTCTTTTCAAGTTTAATGACATCTTTGCTATAGCAGGGAGACCAGAATCGAATGCAGTATTCCAAATGTGACCTAACCAATGTCCTGTAGAGCTGTAACATGACCTCCCAACTCCTATACTCAATGCACTGACCAATAAAAACAGTCCTTTCATTTTTATTCTGTCAAGAAGGAGGTCCCATCATGCAGCACCTGAATTGAAGGCTCACAGTTTTGAATCCCACGCCAGGAATTGATGGTCAGGGAAGGTGTGATCATCACACTGCCAGCCTGCAGAGTTGGGGATCACCCTGAACTCCCTTTCAACACGTGCCAATGGCAGATGGTGAGGGCAGGAGAGTGCCCTGACTGAGGTTCTCTAAGCGGGGACGTCACGAAACTGGTGTTCTTGGAAACATATCCTCCGAAAGTTAGCATCCAGCTCACTTCTGGACAAGATTTCTGAAAACTCGTAAGGTTTCTCACTCATTCTTCCCATCACTCTGTGACTCATTGCAAATATTCAGTAACGGAAAGAGTACGCAACTCTCTACAATCACTGAGGCCCTGCTATAGGAAGGATATTATTAAGCTAGAGAGGGGTCAGTGAACATTCACCAGGACATTGCCAGGAAGGGACGGTTTGAGTTATAAGGAGAGGCTGGGACATTTTTCGCCGGTGCGGAGGAGGTTGAGGGGTGACCTTGTAGAGGTTTATAAAATCGCAAGAGGTACAGATAAGGGGAATGGCAGGTGTCGTTTCCCTAGCGTGGGGGATTCCAAGACTAGGGGGCATGTTTTTAAGGTGAAAGGAGAGAGATTTCAAAAAGACAAGAGGGGCAACTCTTTTACACAGAGAGTGGTCTGTATGTGGAATGAATTTCCAAGGGAATTGGTGGATGCAAATACAGTTACAACATTTAAAAGACATTTGGGTAAGTACATGAGAAAGTAATGTTTGGAAGTATATGGGCAAGCAGGTGGGACTAGTTTATAGTCGACCTGAACTGGTTGGACAGAAGGGGCTGACTCCCTAATCTCAAGGCAACACTGTGTATGTGAATGTTGTTATAGCAGCTCAGACTCATTGAGGGACAGTCAGAGTGAGTCAGACTTGCACCCCATCCTAGCTGCTTCCTTGTTTATCTGTGGGTGAAGGGTGCTGTCAGTCTTCAGGCAGAGAGCAGAGGAATTAAAATGATAGTTATTTATATATTTAATACTTACTGTCGTACAATCTCTAACGCAAACACAAAACTAAAACCCCAAAGAACTACTGGACATCAGAAACAAAAACAAAAATTGTTGGAGAAACTCAGCAAATGTGGCAGCATCTGTGGAGAGACCCTGCTTTAGAACTGGAACTGCAATCTCTATTGGTTTGTGCTTTAAGGTGTTTATTAGTACAGACCTTTAGTAGCAATTTGGTTTACTTGAAGCAATCCCACTGTGCAGAAAGAGGTTGTTCAGCCCATCAAGTCTGCACTGACCCTCCAAACAACATGCCACCCAGTCCCCCACCTTATCCCAGTAACTCTACATTTACCATGGGTAATCCACATAACCTACAGATCCCTGGACACTATCTAGCACAGAGGGGCAACTTAGCATGGTCAATCTACCGAACCTGCTCATCTTTCGGGCTATGAGAGGAAACCCACAGAGAGAGAGAGAGAGGGAGAGGGAGAGAGAGAATGTGCAAACTCCACACTGACAGTCACTCAACTGTAGAATTGAACCCAGGTCACTGACACTGTGAGGCAGCAGTGCTAACCACTGAGCCACTGTGCTGCCTGACATGCATTTACATACAGTGCCCTGTTCATCACAAATGGAGAGAGCATTGAGATAGATTGCAGCTGTGTCAACTTAACATATGGTGACTGCCATTCTCCGATTTAATTCCTCAGAGCATGCTTTGATCTATCAGGATCAAATTGGTTTAATTTAAATTCAGTTAATAAAGTCATAAACTAGTCTCATTAATGATTATGGTAACTGTCATTGATTGTAGGAAAAACCCATCTGGTTCACTAGCTCACTGGGGTGGTATGGTGGCTCAGTGGTTAGCACTGTTGCCTCACAGCGCCAGGGACCTGGATTCGATTCCAGCCCTGAGCGACTGTCTGTGTGGAGTTTGCACATTTCTCCCTGCGTCAGCATGGGTTTCCTCCGGGTGCTCTGCTTTCCTCCCCACAGTCCAAAGGTGTGCAGGCCAGGTGAATTGGCTATGCTGAATTGCCCGTAGTGTTAGGTGCCTCATTCTGAGGGAAATGGGTCTGGGTGGGTTATGCTTCAGAGGGTTAGTGTGGACTTGTTGGGCCGAAGGGCCTGTTTCCACATTGTAGGGAATCTAATCTAATCTGGTGCCCTTTAGGGAAGGAAACTGCCATCCTTACCTGGTCTGGCCTACATGTAGCTCCAGACTCACAGCAATGTGGTTGACTCTTCTGAAATGGGCCATTCAGTTCAAGGATAATTAGGTACATGGAGTAAATGGTGGCTTTTCCAGTGAAACCCACTCCCCCTGTTAAGCAAAAAGAAAACCAGTTACTGGCTGAGTAGATATTTCCTCCATTAAATATTGGGAAGACTGAAGCCATTGTTTTCAGTCCCTGCTCCGTACTCTATTCCCAAGTTGTTAACATTCCTCTCCATGGAAACTCCCTGAGGTTGAACCAGATTGTTTGTAATCTCGGTGTCATATTTCTGAAAGTAAGTGTTTCATGTGCAGCAGGTGGTGAAGAAGGTAAATGGTATGTTAGCCTTTAGAGTGAGAGGATTCGAGTACAGGAGCAGGGATGTCTTGCTGCAAGTGTCCAGGGGCCTTGGTGAGACCACAGCTGGAGTACTGTGTGAAGATTTGATCTCTTTATCTGAGGAAGGATGTTCTGGCTATGGATTTGGAAATGCTGGTGTTGGACTGGGGTGTACAAAGTTAAAAATCACACAACACCAGGTTATAGCCCAACAGGCACAGAATTTATAGCAAAATTTTGTAACTGAAATTATACATTGAAAAAGACCTGGATTGTTTGTTTAGTCTCTCATCTTTTAGAATGATCATGTTGGTGTCAGTTCTTTCATATGTAAATCCCAGAACTTTTTTAAAAGCTACATTCTCAAGTGAACTTTAACAATTGGTGCCATGTCGGCCCAGATAATGCATTGAAGGTGTGAGCTGCCCTGTGTGAGGCTGTCTGTGCCACAATGGTCAGGCTGATTCTAATCTAAAAAAACGGATTTACAGAATCTTTCATGGATTCATGCAGTTTTTGAGCAAAGTAAAGTGTAATTCTGCAACTACAAATTCACTCCATAAACTTATATGTGTATGGGTGCATGTGGGTCTGTGTGTGTATGTGTTGGGGGGGGGGGAGGGATGGATATGTATGATTGTCTGTGAGAGAGTGAGTGTAAAGGGATATAAGTCTGTGAGAGGGCTCTGAGGATAAGGTGGGAAAGTGAAGTTCAGTCACACATCATCCATGATTTTGTTGAATGGTGGAGGAGTCACCTTTGGTCTGCTCCTGCTCCTGTTCCTTGTGTTACCTCATTACCTTGCTTCCAATTCCCTTGCCTTCCCTATCTCCATAATCTCCCCAGCCCCAAAACCCTCCAAGCTCCCCTAATTCATGATGTTTATCATTCCACCTTCACTGTCACCTACTTCCCTCAACCTCTTTTCTTCTTGTTTCTGTTTGTGAACTGTTGGTATCACTGGATGGGCCAACATCTATTGCCCATCTCTGATTGACCAGAGGGTAGATAAGAGTCAACCACATTACTGTGGGTCTGGAGTCACATGTAGGCCAGGCCAGACAAGGACAGCCCATTTCCTTCCCTGAAAGGCATTTATAAACCATGATGTGGAGATGCTGGTGTTGGACTGGGGTGTACAACGATAAAAATCACACAACACCAGGTTATAGTCCAACAGGTTTATTTGGAAGCATTAACTACTTGGAATTAATAAACCAGACTTTCTTAAAGGTACTCAACAGAGTATATGTTGTCACTATTAAACTGTTGTTTTAATTCCAGAATATTTATTGAATTCAAATGTTGTCATGGTGTGATTCAAATCTCGGTGCCTCGAACATTAGCCTGGGGTTCTGGGTTGCTAGTCCAGTCACATTATCATGACTCCACCACTATCTCCAAAACCTACGATATTGACTGTGCTTTGGGTTATCGGGCCAACCCTCTCGATACGGAGGTGATCAATGAGCTTACGTGGTGAGAGTGTGATGCTTAATGAAGCCAGCAGTACAGGTTCAATCCCTGTACTGGCTGTAGCAGCTCAAGGAGACCTGTGCCTTCACCTTATCCCACACTCAGCAAGTGGTGCCTCTCAAGTGTCTTATAACCAATTGCTACTGTCTTCCTCTTTCATGGAGAGAGATGTTTAGTTGCTTTGTGCGACTACGATTGAAGTTTGGGATCAGATTCTTTTTTCCTTCACCCAGAGAGTGGTGAGCCTGTGGAATTCTCTGTCACAGGTTGAGGCCAAAATATTTGAATGCTTTCAAGAAGGAGGTAGATAGAGGATGGGCTAAAAGGGATCAAAGAGGGAGCAAGCAGGAAACGGGACTGAATTGGACGATTAGCCACGATGGTATTGAATAGTGCAGCAGGCACTGCGGGCCGAATGGCATCATCTGTTTGATTAAACAATTTGGTAAGCTCTCCTGGGTTAAAAGGGCTAAATAAATACAAGCTATTGCTGCTATGACTGAGGCTGGGAAAGCCACATTTATGTGAGTGTATGTGAGGGAGTTTATGTACTTACAAACTTACAAATGTGGGTATGTGTTTGAGCATATATGTGTGGGCAAAATATATGTTGATGTTTATACTATCCTTCCCTCCCACTTCCTGGGGGTGTTCGAACTCCTAACTGACCAGGATTACTGAACTCATTTCCACAACTGCCCACAATCATGGGTAGATGGCTGGGATCTATTGGTCATGTGAAATACTTTAGTCATTGATTGAATGTCCTGCTGTTCTTCTTCAAATAATGGCCATGGGACTTTTTGCATTCAGTCAAAAGACAAATGTTCAGTTTTTGCATCTCATCTGAAAGACTACACCTCTGACAGCTCTGTACTCCCTCTGGACAGCCACTCTGTATTTTGGGTTCAAATTTCCAGGCAAAAGCGATACCCACTTAGTCAGAGCTGACATTTTAAACCACAGGGGTGGTATTCTAAATTAACAGAGATGCAGCATCTGTGGAGAAAGAAACAGAATTAAAATGTTTAGGCCAATAACAATTGGTTCAATGCTTCCAGCAATATCTGGCCTTTCAGATTGCCAGCAGCTGAGGTATTTAAGAATGAACTAAAGCTGCGAGGAATTGAACATAAAATAATAAAAAGCAAAATGCTGCGGATGCTGGAAAATCTGAAAGAGACACAGAGAATGGTGGAGAAATTCAGCAGAACTGGCAGCATTTGTGGAGAGAGAAACTGAGTCAGTGTTTCGAGTCCAATATGACTTTATGAAATCTGAAGAAGGGTCTGAGTGATCTGAAGAGTCATATGAGACTCAAAAATGTTAACCCTATAAAAATAATAATGCCATGCTTCAGTTAGACAGGACATTAGTGGGACCACATCTCACATACTGTGTGCAGTTTAAGTCTCCTTTTAAGGATGTAAAGGGTGCTCCAGTTTCCTCTCACAGTCCAAAGATGTGCAGGTCAGATACATTGGCTATGCTAAATTGCCCAAAGGTGCATTAGTCAGAGGGAAATGGGTCTGGGTTGGCTACTCTTCCGAGGGTCAGTGTGGACTTGTTGGGCCAAATGGCCTATTTCCACACTGTAGGGAATCTACCTAATCTAATCTAAATTCATTCGAGATATTTCAGAGGACACTTACATAGACATCTTTAATATATTGTTGTCACGTGTATCAACATACAGTGAAAAATGTTGTTTTGTGTGCTATACAGGCAGATTGTACTAAACAAAGTACATGGGGGTGGCAGAACAGTGTGCAGATTACAGTGTTACAGCTGCAGAGAAGGTGCAGAGAGAGAGAAATCAACATTTAACATTTGAGAGTGAAGAGGGTGGTGCTGGAATGTCTCATGAGCCTGAATTAGCAGAGCTCATTTCCATTGGAGTTGAAAAGTTGACTCAATTGAAATGTACATGAATGGGCTGGACAAGGTGAATGTGGAAAAGATGTTTCCTCTTGGAGAAGGTGAAAGTGGTTACTGCAGATGCTGGAGATCAGAGTCAAGATTAGTGTGTGCTGGAAAAGCACAGCAGGTCAGGCAGCATCTGGGGAACAGGAAAATCCACGTTTCGGGCAAAAGCCCTTCATCGGGAATGAGTTGTTCCGTCTTGGAGAGTGAGCCCGGACATGGAGGCCCCACTTTCAGCACAGGGAGAACATTTTTGTGTTTATCTCAGAGGGCGGGATCGTTGAGTATTTAAAATGAAAGTGGATAGATTCTTATTAAACAAGGGAATCCAGAATTATTGGCATGGATGGGATTGTAGAATTTGAGATAAACAGATGAGGCAGGATCTTATTGAATGGAAAAGCTGGTCCAGGGGGTCGAATGGGAGAGGGCTTTGGAACCAGCACAGACGGTTCATTTCACACAGCCAAACATCACAGGCACCAGGTTATAGTCCAACGGGTTTATTGGAAAACACAAGCTTTTACAGAGCAGCTGTCTTCAAGGAGCTCGAAATCTTTCTCAAGTTTCGAAATAGTTCCTGTTGAAGTTGTAGCAACCTTGAAGTGGAAGCTGCGGAAAGTCCAGCGAGTGAGCGACTGAGCTGATCTCTCGGACTATTTCCGATTTCTACTTTTGACAACAGTTGCGTAAAGGAACAATTCGGGGTGGGGGCTGGGGGCTGGGGGGCTGGGGGCTGGGGGGCTGGGGTCTGGGGGGCTGGGGGTCTGGGGGGCTGGGGGTCTGGGGTCTGGGGGCTGGGGGCTGGGGGTCTGGGGGGCTGGGGGCTGGGGGCTGGGGGTCTGGGGGGCTGGGGAGCAGCATCTCAGCGTGAGGAGAGTCGCTGCAGAAACGGCCGCTGGGCTAAATATGAAATAATGTTCTTTCTTCCGGAGATTAAAACGTTGGATTGTGAGATACTGGACTGAATTAACTCGTAATGGAAAGGACATAAAAGTCTGAAAGAGGGGAGAGAAACTTGCCAGAAGTTTTGTGATTAACAAAGTGAGGCAAGTCTTGTCTGCTCCTCTGATGCTGTGCTTTTCCAACAGCACACTCTCCACCTTTTATAATAGCTTTGCCTTTTTAAATAAAAATAAAAATGAAATCTGATCTCTGTCCTGCTTCCCCTCCCCTCCCCTCCCCTCCCCTCCCAGCTTTCTGTTTTGTTTCTCTGGGCCATTTACAATTTGCTGCTGAGGGCAAACCCGGAAGTGGGACGCCCCGCCCCGTCCCCGGGCCCTTTAAAAGGTCTCTCCGCGCCGCTATTGGTCGAAGGGGCTGTCAATCAGGACGGCCGCTGACGTTGCGAGGGATCCTCCCCACCGCGGGGGATTCCCCGGCCGCTGGTGCGCAGGCGCGGGCCCCAGGCGCTCTCTCCGGGAGGGAGGGGCTGGGCTGGGCTGCCTCTACACGGTCCGCATTGGCAGCCAGTCGCCTGTTCCCAGCGAGAGCAGCGGAGGCAAGGTAGGGGGTTACCGGGGCAAAGGAGGGGAGGGTGAGCCTGGGCTCATGGGCAGTGGGAAGGGTGGGCACAGAGTCGGCAATGCCAGCGATGCAAGCTGGGGGCATTGCCTGCTCCAGGCCTGGGCTCCCGGCTGCTTTACAATCGCTCCTGAGCGTGAGTGGCACTGACATGTATCCGCTTCGTGACAGTTGGGGGGGGTGTAGGGGTGCGATGGGCCGAACGGACGGTATATATTCCACAGCTTGTCAGTGTTCCCCGTCCCCTGGTGTGCGTGTGCCAGCTGTTGTTTGGTTTGTTTAGTTCTGGGGACAGGGACAGATCTAAAGATTAAAAGGAGACAGCCCAGCCACTCGCTCACCACAAGTGTTTCCTCAAAGGATTGGCATTCGTGTAGCGCCTTCTCCGATTGCCTCGCAGCCAATGCATGGAGTCAGACAGCATAGAAACAGGCCCTTCGGCCCTCCGTGTCTATGCCGACCAGCAAACACCAAACCACACTGATCCCAATAACCTGCACTTGGTCCATAGTCTACTGTGCCCTGTCATTTAAGTGCTCGTTCAGATGCTTTTTAAATGTTCCCTGGTGGATTAGGTAGGTTGGTCATGCTAATTTGCTAATAGTGTCCAGGGATGTGCAGTTTAGGTAGATTAGACATTGGAAGTGCAGGGTCACAGGGGTAGGGTGTCTGCGGATCTGTGTTGAGTTGTTGGGGCCGAATGGCCTGTTTTCGCACAGTAGGGACTCTCTGATTCTCTCCCCACCATCTCAAGCAGCATGTTCCACACAATGTATAATCACTTCTCCCCCCCCCCACCTGCCCTCATTATTTGAGATCTCCTCTAAGCTGCTTGCTCCTCATTGTAAACTTATGTGCTCTGGCCTTAGACATGGGGAGAGGTTTCCATGATCCTCTCCATCTATGCCCCTTATAATGTTGTCCACCACCATTAGATTCCACCTGCGGCTTCCTCTGCTCCAGGGAAAACAAACCCAGCCCATCCAGTCTCTCCTCAGAACTGAGACTTTCTATCCCCAAGGTGACATCCTGGTGAATCTCCTCTGCACCCCCTCCAGTGCAATCACGTCCCTCCAGTAATTTGTGATGCTCACTGTTGTAATTGCATGAGGACTGGCTTGCCAATTTGTGCACAACAAGCTCCCACAAAGCAGCAATGTGATGAGTGACCTGATGCTATCGGATGAGTGAGAATAGTGGGCTGGGACTCAGTGCGAACCCTCTTACTGTTGCTCATAGTGTGACTGTGGGATGCTGTAAGCCCAGCTGAGTGAGCAGACTGGGCCCTGGTTTAATGTCTCATCTGAAAGATGATATCTCTAAAAGTGCAGTTTGTGGCAGCAACTATTTGCAGTTTATCAGTTTTTTTTAATATAGTAAAAGGCACCAAGGTACGATCTCATTACCTCAGCAGAGCACCAGTCTGGATTTTGTGCTAAAGTGCCTGGATCCTGGGGTTTGGAGCCATGGCAGATACCTTGATGTTTGGGCACGTATGTGTTTGTGAATCCCTGCATGGGCTTCATTACACAGACAGAGGCTGTTAAATTACAATCGGTGTGGTGGAGGTGCTCTCATTGTGTTTAAAGGGGAGGGTGCTGCAGGATTTTGATTCATTTGCTTCTTTGAAGAGCTGCTGGAGGCACGATGGGCCAAACAGCCTCCTTCTGCATTTGTAATATTTCTGTAACGATCCAGCGATTGATACATATCCAGGTCAGATTGGTGTGACGATTTGTTTTTGAGTTGGAGGTGCTGGTGTTGGACTGGGGCGGACAAAATTAAAAATCACACAACACCAGGTTATAGTCCAACAGGTTTATTTGGAAGCACTAGCTTTCGGAGTACTGCTCGGAGTACTGGTTGTGCACAATCACCTGATGAAGGAGCAGCGCTCCAAAAGCTAGTGCTTCCAAATAAACCTGTTGGACTATAACCTGGTGTTGTGTGATTTTTTTAACTTTTATTTCTGTTTTTGTTTCAGATTGCATGCGTATTTGCTGTCTGTTTGTGTGTGAGAGAGATTTAGTGGCGGTCTTCTCTTTGTCCTTGACCAGTTGCAGAAGTATGTTCTGGTCCTGGGACACCGTGCCTTGGCCCTGGATTGGGAATGTCAGTTGTTTGAAAGGTGTTCTGGGAAATTCAGGCTCCCTCTGCTTGGACCACTGCCGAGGCAAAAGTGAGGACTGCAGATGCTGGAAACAAGAGTTTAGATCAAAGTAGTGCTGGAAAAGCACAGCAGGTCAGGCAGCATCTGAGGAGCAGGAAAATCGACGTTTCGGGCAAAAGCCCTTCATCAGGAATAGAATTGGACCACTGCCTCATGAGTCAGCACCCACTGACTGACCATGCCGAACCTGTTGGTAAACCTTCAGGAGCTGCAATTGGCTCGTTGCTTTTCACATTTCTAAGTAAGTTGAAACTTTATTGCTGGAACAGCACAGCAGGTCAGGCAGCATCCAGGGAACAGGAGATTCGACGTTTCGGGCACAGGCCCTTCTTCCTGAAGAAGGGCCTGTGCCCGAAACGTCGAATCTCCTGTTCCCTGGATGCTGCCTGACCTGCTGTGCTGTTCCAGCAATAAAGTTTCAACTTTGATCTCCAGCATCTGCAGACCTCACTTTCTCCTCGAACATTTCTAAGTAAGCCACTTTTGCTTCCAGTGCAATAATGGATTAAATTGTAAAACTGCCATTTTCAAACCCTCATTGACTTTGTATCTGCCTGTCTCTCTGCCTCTCTCTAGGTAAAAACAATGACTGAAGATGCTGGAAACCAGAGTCTAGATTAGAGTGGTGCTGGAAAAGCACAGCAGTTCAGGCAGCATCCGAGGAGCAGTATTCCTGATGAAGGGCATTTGCCCGAAACGTCGATTTTACTGCTCAGATGCTGCCTGAACTGCTGTGCTTTTCCAGCACCACTCTAATCTAGAATTCGCTGTCTGTCTCCAGCCCTTCATCTGGTCCCAGCCTCTTGTACATCTCTGATGTTAATAGCAAGCCTTCCTTGGGATAACTGCTTTTAACGACTGGAAATCTCCTTTGTCTCCCTCCCAAGCACTCCTCCCTCCCCCCTCAGCCAAGCTGTGGGTGAGCTCTCCTGATAGGTCTGATCTGTATCTAATCTGTGTTTGGTAAGCGTGCCTCAGGATTGGCTCTTATTGCAGCAAAGGTGTTATATCAATGCAAGTTGTTATTGTTGTAGCAGCAGCACTGTGCCACATCAATAAGTCACTTCATGCTGTGAATTAGTTTGTAGTGCAGTCATTATGGGATGTGGCAACCTATTGCCTCAGTGAAGCTTCCAGTACCGAGAGAGAGAGAGGGAGAGAGAGAGAGAGAGAGAGAGAGAGAGAGAGAGAGGAAATGATTGTGGAACCGCGAGTTATTTTCATAGCCCAACCACATGTTGTTGATGTCATGGTACACTGAGTCAAGATTTCTGCCATTGTCTTGTGTGTAAACAAATGGAAAGCAGGGGTTTTCAGACAAGATTTTTCTGATGATAGTCCCCTTTAACTTAACCCTGTCATTGCCAAAAGTCCACAAAAACCCAAGGACTGTAGGCAAAATTCTGCGGGTGCTGGAAATCTGAAACAAATGCCCAGAGAAACTCAGCAGGTCTGTGGAGAGAGCAACAGAGTCAATGTTTTGACTCTGGTATGGCACTTGCTCGGCGCTAGTTTTGAAGCAGTTTCAAAGTGATACCTCTGTATCTTGTCTCCACCAATGCTATCAATCCAAGGAATGACTGACTCATTTACTGGCCAAGGGCTGAAGAAGGGCTTATGCCCGAAATGTCAATTCTCCTGTTCCCTGGATGCTGCCTGACCTGCGCTTTTCCAGCAACACATTTCCAGCTCTGATCTCCAGCATCTGCAGACCTCACTTTCTCCTCATTTACTGGCCATTCTGGGTCACCCAGATTCAGGGTCAGCTTTCCCACTTTGTTACGTTTTCAGCGGGATATCCCAAGTCATTAAGTTGTGAGGTGGGGCAGATGAACTAGCTCCCAATTTTCTTATTTTTCCACCATCTTTTTGTTGATCAGTCCCACTACCAGCAGAGTTAAAGCTGGTTTATTAACCCCTGTTCTTGTAATCTCTTCAAGAGGAAAATGTGAAATGTGTCAGTGATTTGGGACATTATTCTGTGGGGTGGCTTGCTGTTGAGCAGGGGTTTGTTCAGAACCCTCTGTAATCACAAAGAAATCTTCATCCAGTCTCTTTTGACTTAACTCTACTCTCTTTGAAAGCTTACTGTTTGATCTTCCCATGTATTCACATGTGGCATTCTGTGGGGGGGGGGGGGGGGGGTCGGTCTCGGTCTCTCTCTCGCACTCTCTCTCTCACTCTCACTCTCACTCGTTTTTCTCTCTCGTGCGCACTCTCCCCGTCTCCCCCCCCCACCCCCCAGAAAGTCACTTAATTTACATCTTTTTTATTTCACTGGAGTGTAGGAGGTTGAGGGGTTGTGTTGAGGTTTATGCAATCATGAGGGGCATTGATAATTTAAATGATAAGCATCCTTTCCCTGGGGTAGGGGAGTTCGAAACTAGAGGTCATATTTTAAAGCTTTTTTTACAGTGTTACATGTGTGGAATGAACATTCAGAGAAAGTGGTGGGTGTGGGTACAGTTACAATGTTTAAAAGGCATTTAGATAAGTTCATGAATAGGAAAGGTTTGGAGGGATATGGACCAGGAGCAGGCAGGTGGGACTAGTTCAGTTTGGGATTATAGTCGGCATAGACTGTTTGAATGTAAGGGTTTGTTTCCATGCTGTTTGACTCTATCTGTGACTAATTTTGGCAATCTCAGCCCCCTCTCTCTTTTTTTGAGAAACAACACACTTTGGAGTTTTTATTTCCAAATGACACCTTTCACCATCTCTAACCTGCTCTACTTTTCGTGATGACCCTTAACCTCCATTCTCATTACCTGCCTTTTGGTCCTTCTCCCTTACCCACTGGCTGGTTTGTGATGCAGAGTGACACCTACAGCGTGGGTTCAATCCCCACACGGACCGAGGTTACTATGGAGGACTCTCCTTCTCAACCTCTCCCCAGCCTGAAGCACGCTCCACATCAATAAACATCAGCCTGGTCAAAGAAACACTGACCTCACTGCTAGACCAAGGACACAAACATCAGATAGCACCAACTCCATTAGCAAGGACAACATCCTCAAAATAGTAGACCTGTGCCTCACTACACTTCACCTTTGATGATAAGACCTATAAACCTTGGTTTGTAGGGACAACCATAGGATCGCCAATATCGGGATTCTTAGCAGAAGCAGTTATGCAAAGACTTGAACAAACAGCCCTCCCCACGATCAAATCCAAGCTTTGGGTCCACTGTGTGGATGACACCTTTGTCATCATGAAATGGAACAAATTAGAAGAAACCCACAAACACATAAACAACATCCTTACTGGTATAAAGTTCACCCAAAGAGGAAGAGAACAACAGCCTCCCCTTCCTAGATGTCAGAGTGGAACGAACAGCCAATGGAGAACTGCAGACCTACAGGAAAGCAACACATACAGACCAGATACTCAACTACAGGAGCAGTCATCCCAAACGGAACTGCATCAGGAAATTATTTAAATGAGCCACAACACACTGCAACATCCAGGAACTACAGGATGCTGATGAAAAACATATTCAAGAACAACTGGTATCTAATAAGCACAGTCCGCCAATTCTTGCACAACACCTAAACAAGACGACACAACACGCCCATAGACTCTAGCCGCACTATTATACATCAAAGACATCTCTGAGATAACGACCAGACTGCTCCAGCCCCTTGGCATTATGGTAGCCTACAAACCTACAACACTCTGAAACTGCTCCTGATTAACCTAAAGGACCCCACATCAACAACCAGCAAAATGAACAAAATACCCTGCAAGGACTGAAACACACATTACACTAGACAGACAGGCAGGAAGCTAGCCACTAGGATACAGGAGCACCAACGAGCCACCAAAAGAAATGACCAACTATCACTAATATCCTTACACACAGACAACGAGGGACACCAGTTTGACTGGGACAACACATCCATCCTGGATCAGGTTAAATAAATACAGGCACTGGAATTCCTAGAAGCCTGGCATTCAAACCGGAACTCCATTAACAAACATATTGATTTGGGCCCTCTCAGAAAAAGAACCGGAAGTGATATCATCCACCGTAACAGACCAAGACACATAAATACCAAGCGGGACAGAACACCAGCGCTTCACCAGAGGCTCAATGATGTTACCTAGTATGGTGACAAAACTTCTGACAACAACTCTTCCAACTCAGCAAGCAAACTTACAACCTGCACAATGACCCTCAGGTTAAAGCACCACCAGTCGTCTCTCGCTTGCACTCTCTACTGTGTGAGCAATCTGGCCTGGTAAGACTCAGGTGACTTTGGCTTCACTTTTACCTAAAAAAAAATCCATCTGGTTCACTATAGTCTTTTTCACAGACCTATAAAGTTCACACTGATCTGCGGCAAAGCATCTCACTCAGACCCACCCTGTAACCCTTCATTTCCCTAATTCACCTAGTTTGCAAATCCCTGAACACTGTGCGACTTTGCATGGCCAATCCACTTGACCTGCACATCTTTGGACTGTGGGATGAAACTGGAGCACCCGGAGGAAACCCACGCAAACACTGAGCAGACTCCCCACAGACTTTTGCCTGAGGCTGGAATTGAACCCGGGTCCCTGGCGCTGTGAGGCAGCAGTGCCTGCAGTCCATATCTGGTGTGGCCTCCAGGCCCACAGCAATGTGACTGACTATTAACCATCATCTGAAATGGCCAAGGAGGCCCCTCAGTTCAAAGGTGATTTAAGGATGGGCAATAATTCTCCACATCCCAGCCCAGAATAAACAACAAAAATCTCTGAAGATACTTGGCAGCCACTCCTTGAGGTCCTCTCTGAAGCCCTTTGCCCAGAATTGAACAGTACGTTCCAGCTGCTTTCGGTTTAACATTTTTATTTTGTTCCATGCTTCATCTCTCTTTTTATGAAAGCTCGAACCCTTTGCCCCTTTTTGGCTCTGGGCCGCGTAGCTTCTTTTTTAAATCAGGCATGTGCTGCGCTGCTAACTGTGTGAGAGCTAATTATGGACAGACACTGGTTATCGGGTTTGTTCTGGTTCTGGGCAGATTTTGATAGAAAAAGCTTGGAAGCAAATCTCTGAGGCTTCTGATTTGTGCAGTAAGTCGCAGAATGGCTTCCTGTGTCCAAACACTGTCACATTTCAGTGACCGTATACACTGAGCCTGAGGCAGCTGTCTGCGGAGTTAGGCCACAGATCAGCCACAATCCCATCTAGGCCCGTTGTGTTGTACTGTGTCCAGTTCTGGAATCCCACTTGCAGGAAGGATGTGATTTAAACTGGAGAGGGTTCAGAAAAGATTTACCAGGATGTTGCCAGGACTTGAGTTATAAGGAGAGGCTGGGTCTTTATTCACTGGAGTGTGGGAGGTTGAGGGGTGATGTAGAGATTTATGAAATCATGAGGGCCATGGATTGGCTCGTTCCCTAAGATTGTGAGTTCAAAACTAGGGGACATATTAAGATGAGAGGAGAAGGCTTTTTAAAAAATAATGAGGGGCAATGTTTTTACAGAGTGCTTAGTGTGTAGAATAGAGGGGAAGTGATGGATGCAGGTACAATTACAATGTTTGAAGGACAATTTGATCAGTATATGAATAGGAAAGGTTTGGAGGGAGATGGGCCAGGCGCAGGCTGGTGGGACTAGTTTAGTTTGGGAACATGGTCAACATGTATTGGTTGGGCCGAAGGGTCTAGTTCCATGCTGTATGACTCTACGAATCTATGAATGGTGATATAGACTTGATGGGCTGAATGGCCTACTTCTGTGGAGAATTGAGAGGTCCAGCTTGAGGCCTTGAAACAAGGGCCACCACTGGCTTCTGATTGGTTGAGTGATTTGTGCTCCGGATATTCTGAGGAATGTTAGTCCGCTGGTCCTCAGCTCCACAATTCCAGCAGAGAATTCCGATCCCGGCTCCTCCTGAAATGCAGAGTGCAACTGAAATCAACACCATTGCCCGGTAGTCAAACCACATGCCCTTTTCGATCAGTTAGTGTGTGGCGTTCTGAGAGTAAATGCCCTTTGGCACAGTCAGACGCTCAGACAGCTGCTGAGGAAGGGGAAGTATTTCAGGGAAATGTGGGAGGGAGGGTGGCACTTGGTTAAAGGGCATGAATGTGGCACTGCGGGGGTGGGGGGGGGGGAAGCAAAGATGTTAGGACAGGTGGCTGAGGAGGCTGGTTTATCAGAATCTTCCATTTCTTGGGCAGTTCCCACTGAGCTTCCTGCGTCTGGGATTCTGCACAACTCCGTAATACCATCAAATGGGCTATTCAGCCCGTCGAGTTCTGCACTGTCATTCAGTGAGATCGTGGCTGAACCTTCAACTCCACTTTACTGCCTTCTGTCCATAATCCTTGATTCCCTTACTGATTATAAATCTATCTCCGTGTTGAGAACACTTAATGACCCAGCCTTGACAGCACTCTGTGGTAAAGAATTCCATAGATTTATTACCGTCTGAGAGTGAAACGTCCTTCTCATTTGTCCTAAATAGGTGACCCCTTACTCTGAGATAATACAATCTGGTCCTGGACTGTCCCATGAGGTAATTCTCTGCATCTGTCCTGTCAAAGTCCCTAAATATCTGGTGTTTCACTAAGGTCGCCTCTCATTTTTCTAAACTCCAATGAGTACAGGCCCAACCTACTCACCCTTGCCCCTTTTTTTAGAAACAATAATCCCTCCATACCCAGGAGTCCTACAGCATGGAAACATACCCACAATCTGGTGCACTGACATTCCACTCCAGTCTGCACTGCTCTAACCACTGGCTCTTGGGTGATCCAGCCAATGTCTAAGCAGCCAAAGTAACTTGTACCAATTGCAAGACAACAGCTACTGGTTAAAACTCATGTGGTTAAAACTCATGTGGTTCAGCCCCTAACCCTGTCAATCAAACCGCCCTTTGGAGCCAGCATAGACCAGAGGATTGTCTTTAGAAAGAGAGACGCCCCTGGGGCCAGGGTGCATTGTTGCTCTGGACAATATCATTTTGATTTAAGTTTCTGTTCTAATTCCATAAGTTTCTGGCAACTATTTGATGCTGTTACAGTGCCCCCAGCAGGGAAATATTGAATCCTTTAGTGTTTGATATTTTGTAAGAGAGTAGAAAGAAGGATTGGCCCTTCACTGGTCATGGAGAAAGCACCTTCCCAATAAACTAACAATGCTGAGTTTGAGGTTTGGTAGTGACTTTCTTGAGATAAACACAAGAACTCTGAATGTGTACATCCATGCTAGTCTGAAAATGACTAATCTGGTCTGATCCTAGCAGCTAAGCAGCCTCCGTCCTGGTCAATTCTATAAGACTGAGCAGGTTGTAAGTTTGCTCAATGAGCTGGAAGGTTTGTTTTCAGATGTTTCATCACCATGCTAGGTAACATCATCAGTGAACCTCTGGTGAAGCGCTGGTGTTCTATCTCACTTTCCATTTGTGTGTCTTGGTCTGTTGTGGTGGATGATATAATTTCTGGTTCTTTTTCTCAGAGGTCTAGAAATAGGAGCAGGAATTAGACCATTCAGCCCATTGAGTGTGCTCCACCATTCAATCATGGCTAATAAATTTCTCCCTTGCTCCCTTTGATACTCTGTCTTAAGTATTCTCAAAGACTTGGCCCTCACAGCCTTGTGTGGCAATGAATTCCATAGATTCCCCACTCTCTGGCTGAAGAAGTTTCTCCTTATCTCCATTCTAAAGGGTCTTCCCTTTACTCCGAGGCCATGCCCTTGAGTCCTTGTCTCTTCTATCAGTGGAAACATCTTCCCAACATCCACTCTGTTCAGGGCATTCAGTATTCTGTAAGTTTCAGTTAAATCCCCCTCATACTGCAAACTCCAAATGTAAGCCCCTAGCCCTCAAACGCTCCTCATGTTAAGCTTTTCATTCCTGGGACCATTCTCATGAACCTCCTCTGAATAGATTCCAGGGGCCAGTACATCCTTCCTGAGATATAGAACATACAAACATACAGCACAGAACAGGTCCTTCGGCCCATGATGTTGTGCTGAAGATTATTTCTAATCTAAAATAAAATAACCTAACCTATGTTCTCTTCAATTCACTGCATTCCATGTGAATGTCCAGCAGTCGCTTAAATGTCCCTAATGACTCTGCTTCCACCACCACCGCTGGCAACGCATTCCATGCATTCGCAACTCTCTGCGTAAAGAACCTACCTCTGACGTCTCCTCGATACCTTCCTCCTAACACCTTAAAACTATGACCCCTTGTGCCAGTCAATCATGCCCTGGGGAAAAGTCTCTGGCTATTGACTCTATCCATTCCTCTCATTATTTTGTACACCTCCATCAGGTCTCCTCTCTTCCTCCTTCTCTCCTGAGAGAAAAGTCCAAGCTTAGTCAACCTCTCCTCTTAAGACAAGCCTTCCAGTCCAGGCAGCATCCTGGTAAACCTCCTTTGCACCGTCTCCAAAGCCTCTGTATCTTTCCTATAGTAGGGCAACCAGAACTGGACACAATATTCCAAGCGTGGTCTCACCAGGGTCTTGTAGAACTGCAGTAAAACCTCATGGCTCTTAAACTTGATCCCCCTGTTAATGAAAGCCAAAACACCACATGCTTTCTTAACAACCCTGCGCACTTGGTAGCAACTTTGAGGGATCTATGCACTTGAACACCAAGATCCTGCTATTCCACCACAGTGCCAAGAATCCTGTTTTTAATCCAATATTCAGCATTCGAGTTTGACCTTCCAAAATGCATTACTTTGCATTTATCCAGGTTGAACTCCATCTGCCATTTCTCAGGCCAACTCTGCATCCTGTCAATGTCATGCCTTGATACTATCAACGGCACCTCCAACCTTAGTGTCATCAGCAAATTTACTAACCCACCCCTCAACCTCCTCATCCAAGTCATTTATAAGAACTACAAAGAGCAGAGGCCCAAGAACACAGCCCTGCGGGACACCACTCACCACTGACCTCCAGGCAGATTACTTTCCATCTACAACCACTCTCTGCCTTCTTTCATCCAACCAATTCTGAATCCAGACAGCCAAATCTCCCTGTATCCCATACCTCCAGGCTTTATGAATGAGCCTGCCATGGGGAACCTTATCAAATGCCTTATACACCACATCCACTGCTCGACCTTGGTTGACCTGTCTCATCACCTCAAAGACCTCAATAAGATTTGTGAGGCATGACCTGCCCCTCTCAAAGCCATGCTGACTGCTTGTAATCACTCTATGCTTTTCCAAATATGGGGTCCAAAATATTCCAAATGTGGTCTGACCAGAGCATTATAGAGCTGGCAACACCAGGGAATGCCAAGAACAGTAGTCTGAGGCACCTGTGGCACAAGTGGTGGTGTCCAGACCGTCGGCTCAGGAGCCACCTGCCTGGAGCTGTTTTGTAATATCTCCAACCAGGTTGATTGGAAGAACAATTAGAGTGGCGAGGTCTGAGGAAGGGTCAGTTGATCTAAAACGTTAACTCTGCTTTCTCTCCACAGGTGCTGCCAGACCTGCTGAGTTTCTCCTGCAATTTCAGTTTTTGTTAGAGAAGATTGTCTTGAGAAACCTTAGGGCACCGCAGGGTCTGTGATATATCGTCACCCTGGATAATGTTCTTTTTAATTTGATTCTGATAACATCTCAGTTCCAACTCTGGAAATTTCCATTGACCATTCGGTTAGTTTTGTTATAGTATCCCATCAGCTATGTCTAGCCAATGTTTGGTTTAAAAGGAAAATTGGTGGTTCCAGCCTACTCCAACCACAAGTTGCAAATGTTAGCTCCGCAAATCATCCCCGCCATGATGTAAACCCAAAGCAATATTGGCAGCCAGCCTATTGTGACTGAGCTCATCTGTTAGTCCACAGCTCTTGCTCTTTCTGTAACCCTGTAAATGTCAGACTGTCATAGTCATACCACACGGAAATAGACCCTTTTGTTTTAACTCGTCCACACTGACCAAGTGTACCAAACTGAACTAGTCGCACTTGCCTGCATTCGGCCTATATCCCTTTTACACCTTTTTTATTCATGTACCTGTCCAAATGTCTTCTAGATTCTTTACTCAGAATATGGTGGTTGAATGGAATGCACTGCCAGCAGTGATAGTAGAGTCAGAGACATTAGGGACGTTTCAGCGACTCTTCGATAGGCACATGGAAGTTAATACAATGAAGGGAATATTGGATAGATTGATCTTAAAGGAGGATAGAAGGCTGGCACAACATTGAGGGCCGAAGGGCATGTCCTGTGCTGTACTGTTCTATGTAAACATTGTAACCGTACTTGCATCTACCACTCCCTCCAGCAGTTCATTCCAGATCCCCTTTTAAATTTTTCTCTCTCTCCCCAAAAAAATACGCCCCTTTGTTTTGGACATCCTCCCACCCCAGGGAAAAGGCCTTGGCTAATCACCCCATTCATGTCCCTCATGATTTCATAAAGTTCTATAAGATTACCCCTCTGCCTTCTACATTGCAGGGAAAAAAAACCTTTATATATAAACCCTCCAGTTCCAGCAAAATTCCTGTAAATGTTTTCAAACCCCACTCCAATTTAATAATATCTTTCCTAATGAAAGATAACAGTATTTATTGAACTCCCTTTTAAATGTTATTGTTGACTCTGCTTCCACTGTGCTTTCAGGCAGTGTGTTCCCAGATCACAACGAATTGCTGAATCTAATGAAAATTCTTATCTCCACTGTGATACTATTGCTCACAAACAAATGTGACTCCTCTTGTTTCTAACCCAGCTGCTGCTGGAGCAGCTCCTCTTCATAAAACTCTTTTTAGAGTTGTTTTTAGTTGAACCCATGCTCCCACTATGCAGGAATTCTGCCCCCCCCCCCCGCCCCTTCAATGCTGCCATCCTCACTGGAACACTCTTCCATCACACCCTGTAGCCTCTGTATCAGTCCTCCAATGTAGGATAGGATTCCATCAGGATTGGCCTCCCAGGTGTGCTGCTGGCACCTTGGGAGAAACGATCCGTATTCTGTCGTTGTCTATCTAAGACCAGCTGCTCCCATTTACAGATTAGGTAAAAACGAGGCCTACAGATGCTGGAAACCACTGTCTAGATTAGAGTGGTTCTGGAAAAGCACAGCAGGTCAGGCAGCATCCGAGGAGCAGGAAAATCTCAGATTGTCAGGTTGGCGAGCATTGGGAGCCCACTGAATTGTGCAGAACTTCCAGCCCTGTGTATGTGTGAGAGAGAGACAGACAGACAGACAGAGTGGGGAGGAGAGGGAGACGGACCCAATCCAGATGGAGAGAATCAGTGCAGGGAGGGCAGAGCAACAGAAACCGGGAAGATAGAAAGGTCCCTCCCAGGGAGTCGAATCAGTCTTTGTTTACTCACTGCGCACCATTGCGGTTGAAATAATATTCTTTGATTTATACGCTATTTTCATCGTGTTTCAAAACAAGATGTTGGTGATGATAGAGATTCTCCTTTCCAGTAATATTTGAAAGTATTATGTGACCAAATGTCATAGAACCAAATCTCCAGGAATATGTCGAACCAGAGTTGGCAAACCTACATCTCGGTCTCCCTTAACTTACTGTTAAGGCCCTCACTCGAGCTCTCTCTCTTGATGTGTATCCTTCTCACTCCTCACTATCTACCCTTACTGGTTCACTATCAGACCATAGGCCGTTCAGCTCATTAGGTCTGCTCCCTTGTTTGATCATGGCTGATGTGTTTCCCAACCCCTTTCTCCTGCCTTCTCCCTGTAACCCTTGATCCCCTCAGTCATCAAGAACCTGTCTTAAAGACACTCAATGACTTGGCCTCCACAGCCCCCTGTGGCAATGAGTTTCACAGATTCCCCACCTTCTGGCCGAAGAAATTCCTCCTCCTCTCAGTTCTAAAGGGTCATCCTTTCACTCTGAGGCTGTGTCCGTGGTTCCTGGCCTCTCCGACTAGCAGAAACATCCTTCCCATGTCCACTCTACCCAGGTCTCTCTGTATTCTGCAAGTTTCAATGGGATTACCCCATATCTGTCTAGAACCCGCTCCGTTACCAGGTGCCCTTGCAAACCAAGGACTCTCTCCCTCCAGTTCTTTTTACTTAAAGCAGTTCACTCTGGATTGTGGGTATCTCTGACTGGGGCAATATTTATTGCCAATCCCTAATTGCCCTTCCCAGGGCAGTGATGAACTGTCTTTATCCACTGTGGTGTAGTTAAAGCTACTACCTCATACCAATTCCATCAACACCTTTTTCTTAAAAAAAAAGCTTCTGCTTTTCTGTATCACATTAATGAATGTGCACTCAGTCTTGTTCCTTGTGTTCCCACAGACGATGTCCCACTCTCTAGAATGTTCTCTCTGCCTCTTTCAAACTTTCAAAACCTCTTCTTAGAATCCCCACAGTGAGGAAACAGGCCATTCTGCCCAAAAAGACCACACTGACCCTCCGAAGAGTAACTACCCAGACCCACTCCCCTATCCTATTACTATACATTTACCCCTGACTAATGCACCTAACCTCCTGATGAAGGGCTTTTGCCCGAAATGTCGATTTCCCTGCTCCTCAAATGCTGCCTGACCTGCTGTGCTTTTCCAGCAACACTCTAATCTAGACTCTAATCTCCAGCATCTGCAGTACCCACATCTGCCTAAAGCACCTAACCTACACATCCCTGAATACTATGAGCAATTTAGTTTGGCCAATTCATCTAAACTGCACATTTATGGACTGTGGGAGGAAACTAATGCGCCCGGAGGCAACCCGCTCAGACTGAGAATGTGCAGACTCCATGCTGACAATCAGCCCGAGGCAGGAATCGAACCCGGGTCCCTGGCGCTGTGAGGCTGCAGTGCTAACCACTGCGCCACCGTGCCACTCTTATCAAAAGCCACGCACTCTGACACAGATTGGCCACTTCCCCAGTCTTGTTTCCTTAGCTTTATCATTCACACCTCCTAGGAATGCCTCAGGATATTTTGTATAGCCCAGTTATTATGCACAAGTAAGTTGTTTTTGTTGGACCTGAACTTGGGATCACGCACAAGATGGCAGTTTGTTTTGGAAAGCCTATGGTCTAGTTATCGGTGAGAAACCGCAACAGAAACTGGGCAGTTCTGGCAGCATTTGTTGGAAGAAATCGGAGTTAACGTTTCAGGGTGCAGTGACCCTCCTTCAGAACAGCTCGGAAAGTGCAGTATTTATGCTGAAGTCAAGGCTGGGGGAAGGGTGAAGGGCAGGTAAGTGGATACATGGAGATGGAGCCCAGAGACAGTGAGATGTGGGGGAAAAAAAGTAGGTAAAGAAGGAGATTGTGGATAGTAGGAGAATGTGAGGATTACAATTCCTGATGAAGGGTTCCTCGGATGCTGTCTGACTGGTGTGCTTTTCCAGCACCACACTCTTCCATTGTGGATAGGAAGCAGCGACAGGAGAAAAACTGAATAAGTGATGATAAAGGCTGAGAGTAGGGTGGGTAAGCTGCGCCATATTATGTGATAATAGGCCTGGGGACTGGGTGAGATCGGGAGACCTTTCTAAAAGCAATCTGCATTGAGCTGGACTGGGTGTGGGGGTGGGTTAAAAAAATATTGAAGGATGGAATCGGGCTGTAATGTTATTGAACTTCTATGCTGAGTCTGAGAGGCTGCAGGATTCCCAGGTGGAAAATTAGATGTTGTTGTGTGAGTCTGTGCTCAGGCTGGAACACTGCAGCAGGCCGCAGAGTTGTTGCCATGGCAACACTGTTGAAATGGCAGGCTGCTGAAAACTCGGTCATTTTTACAGACAAATCCAGCATCTCCTTTCCCACTTGGAGACCCTGCGGCCTCTGCATCGAGTTCAATAACTTTAGAATCTGATTCCATCCTTCCATTCTTTCTGATTTTGATTTATTTTCACTTGTATCGAGGCACAGTGAAAAGCTTTGTCTTGCGAGCAATACAGGCAGATCACAGAGTTAAGTAGCACAGACAAGTAATAGATAAACAGCAGCAAAAACAAAAACACAGGTACAGGTGAATGTTAAGATTTTGAGAGTCCATTCAGTATTCTAACCACAGTTGGGTAGAAACTGTTTTGAAACTGGCTGGTGCGTGTGTTCAGGCTTCTGTACCTTCTCCCTGATGGTAGAGGTTGTAGAAAAACATTGCCAGAGTGGGATGGGTTTTTGAGAATGCTGGTGGCCTTTCCTTGACAGCGGGCCTGGTAGATGGATTCTGTAGATGCGAGGTTGGCCTTTGCGATTGTCGGGGTCGAGTTCACCACTCTCTGTAACCGTCTCCGATCTTTAATTATGCAATTGCCATACCAGGTAGTGATACATCCAGATAAAATAAAAAACTTAGAGGTATACAGGTCACATTACACAGGGCATGCCCTAGGCAAGATCAATGTTAACAAGGTCAGCGTTATTCAAGGTTAGAGTCCATTCATCATCTAATAACGGCTGGGAAGAAGCTATTCCTGAACCTGTTGGTGTGTGTGTGTTCAGGCTCCTGTATCTCGTCCGATGGAAGAGGTTGTAGGAGAGCATTAGTGGAGTATAATGGGTCTTTGATGATGGCAGCCTTTCTGCAGCAGCGAGCGGTGTAAATGGAGTCCCATGCCCAGTCCTGTCATGACATGGGTTGCTTTTAGCAAAGTCATCCATTTTCATCTATTCCCAGGCTCATTATAGCATAATATGGGTTGCATTCAGTACAGCTCACCCATTTTCTCCTACTCTAAGCCCTTTATTATCACTTATTCAATTTCTGTTCTGCCCTGATCTGCTAGAATAATCTCCTTGTACACCTATCCCCTTTCCCCATCTTCACCCAACCTCCGTCCCCTAATCTCATCTGCAGCATAAATACCATGTTTTCTGAACTACTGTCAGTTCTGAGCAAGGGATACCAGACTCGAAACATTAACTCTTGTTTTCTTCCCATTGCGGAGTTTCTCCACCAATTTCTGTTTTTGTTTCGAAGCTCCAGCATCCAGTTCTTTATCAGTTTAATTTTATCACTTAGAAATGTTAGTTTTTTTTAAAAAGGTGTGAGAATCTTACACACAGGCATGGATTCCTCTTGAGCTGCTAGGTGAAAGGGCAGAGTGTATGGCTGTACCAAGCTGAGAGAATAAGGGAGATCAGAGAAACCAGAAAGTCAATCAGTTCATCTTTTCCTTGTTCGCTCTTCGAAACCACCTTTGTCGCTTTTATATCTCTGTAGATCTGTAACTTCCTCACACTCTCGAGTGCCTGTCCACCTTTTGTAAAATGTCGTAATCCTCCATCTTGTCAGGTAGAAAGTTCCAGATCTTGACAGTTCTCTGAGCAGAAAACAAAATCTCGCCATACCTTTCTCGCTCTCTCACTCACTGGCAGGAATGCCTTATTTTTCTCTCCCTCAGTTGTACCTACTTCTCACAATCACTCAATCCTCCATTAACTTCTCTCTTTTTCAAGGAGAGCGGTGTTGATTTTTCCAATCTCTCTCTCTCCACGACTGAAGTTCTTCAATATCTTGTTCCTGTGTCCTGTCAACATTAAGATGTGTGACTGCTGAAATCTTTCTGTTGATCCACACATTTCAACATTGGGCAGTTTGTGAGGCAAGGAATAATAATGTAATCATTTTTAGAAGCGCTGAATTACCCAACCTCAGTTTCAGTTTAAAACCTGACATAATTATAAACTGAAAGTGCAGATTACTCAATCCCCATCTCCTTGTATGATGTATACCTCATTGACAGAAACAAAACAAAGCACTTAGAGTCATTGAGATGCACAGGTATGGAAACAGACCCTTCTGCCCAACCCGTCCATGCTGACCAGATATCCCAACCCAATCTAGTCCCACCTGCCAGCACCCGGCCCATATCCCTCCAAACCCTTCCTATTCATATACCCATCCAAATGCCTCTTAAATGTTGCAATTGTACCAGCCTCCACCACATCCTCTGGCAGCTCATTCCATACCCGTACCACCCTCTATGTGGAAAAAGTTGCCTCATAGGTCTCTTTTATATCTTTCCCCTCTCAACCTATGCCCGCTAGCTCTGGATTCCCCGACCCAGGGAAAAGACTTTGCCTATTTACCCTATCCATGCCCCTCATAATTTTGTAAACCTCTAAGGTCACCCCTCAGCCTCCAACGCTCCAGGGAAAACAGCTCTAGCCTGTTCAGCCTCTCCCTATAGCTCAAATCTTCCAACCCTGGCAACATCCTTATAAATCTTTTCTGAACCCTTTCAAGTTTCACAACATCTTTCCGATAGGAAAAAGACCAGAATTGCATGCAATATTCCAACAGTGGCCTAACCAATGTCCTGTACAGCCGCAACATGACCTCCTAACTCCTGTACTCAATACTCTGACCGATAAATGAAAGCATACCAAACGCCTTCACTATCCTATCTACATGCGACTCCACTTTCAAGGAGCTATGAACCTGCACTCCAAGGTCTCTTTGTTCAGCAACACTCCCTAGGACCTTACCATGAAGTGTATAAGTCCTGCTAAGATTTGCTTTCCCAAAATGCAGCACCTCGCATTTATCTGAATTAAACTCCATCTGCCACTTCTCAGCCCATTGGCCCATCTGGTCCAGATCCTGTTGTAATCTGAGGTAACCCTCTTTGCTGTCCACTACACCTCCAATTTTGGTGTCATCTGCAAACTTACTAACTGTACCTCTTATGCTTGCATCCAAATCATTTATGTAAATGACAAAAAGTAGAGGGCCCAGCACCGATCCTTGAATCTAGTACATGCTCCCTCATGGCCAGGCTAGTTCTCCATTTGATTAGAGTCATAATCGGAACCAGCTGGTTTATTTGAAATCACAAGCTTTTGCAGCCTTGCTCCTCCTTCAGGTGAAATTAGAGATGTACAGCACAGAAACAGACCCTTCGGTCCAACATATCCATGCTGACCAGATATCCTAACCTAATCTAGTCCCATTTGCCAGTATTTGGTCCATATCCCTCCAAACCCTTCCTATTCATATACCCATCCAGATGCCTTTTAAATGTTGTAATTGTACCAGCCTCCACCACTTCCTCTGGCAGCTCATTCCATACATGCACCATCCTCTGTGTGAAAAGGTTGATCCTTAGGTCCCTCTTAAATCTCTGCGCTCTCACCTTAAACTTACGCCCTTAAGGTTTGGACTTTGGACCCTCCCTCCTCCAGGGGAAAGACCTTGTCTACTCACCCTATCCATGCCCCTCATGATTTTATAAACCTCTATCAGGTCACCCCTCAGCCTCTGACACACCAGGGAAAACAGCCCCAGCTTATTCAGCCTCTCCCTGTGGCTCAAACCCTCCAACCCTGGCAACATCCTTGTAAATCTTTTCTGCACCCTTTCAAGTTTAACAACATCTTTCCAATAACAGGGAGACCAGAATTGAACACAGTATTCCAAAAGTGATCTAACCAATATCCTGTTCAGCTGCAACATGACCTCCCAACTCCTATACTTAATGCACTGACTAATAACGGCAAGCATACCAAATGCTTTGTTCACTGCCATGTGCAGCCAATTTGCACACAGACAGCTCCCACAGACAGCCCTGAAAATAACAAGCAGATCACCTGTCTTTGGTGATGGTTGGGGGTAGATTGGACGTGTATGTTTGTGAAGAGAAGCAAGGAAATTTCACCACAACAGTGGGACCTTGTATGTCCACCTACGTGGACATGGGTCTGTGTGCTGTCAACCTGTTGGTACCTTAGGCACTGCTGCACTCCCTCAGTGTCCACCTGGGTCATTTGCTGGGTACGACTCCATCCTGCGACCCCCTGAGATTCTTGTAGCTGCAAGAGAATCCCTGTTTCTCAAAGCCAGCTCTCATTAGTGTAGAGAGATGAAGAATCTATAAATAAACCAGTCAGCTATTGTTAGTTTATGGGACATTCCGGTGATTAAACTGGACTAATGCTAATGCTCATTCGGAAAAGCACTGGCTGACCACAGTTGCCAGGGTTCCTTTGCTGCACATGAGGGTGTATTTTACGGGTGTTTCTCATCACCACCCCACCCTGCATTGTTCACTTGTCAGCCAACAGTTGGAAGAGTCAAAAAGTGTGGTGCTGGAAAAGCACAGCAGGTCAGGCAGCATTTGACTGCAGGCAGCAGGAGAGTCGACGTTTCGAGCATAAGCTCTTCATCAGGAGAGTGCTGCCTGACCGGCTGTGCTTTTCCAGCACACTTTTCAATTCTGATCCCCAGCATCTGCAGTCCTCACCTACTCCTAAACAGTTGGAAGAGACAAGTCAGAAACTGAGTGAGCGTTCTTTCCTCCCACTGCCTGCCTGTCTGTCTTGCTAAGGATTTGAATCATTCTGAAAACCTTTCAGAAACATTCCTGGATGTTTGAGGGTAGTTTCTGCCCCGCTATCCCCTTGTGCGACATTGCATTATTGACATTGCACAGCCCCCTTCCATTTTGCTCTCCTTCCTGCTCCCCAAGGTTGCTAGATGGAGACGTGAGTGGAAATGAGTGAGTCGTGTCTAGAGAGAGAGAGAGAGAGAGAGAGCAGAGAGTGAGGAGATAAGTTAATAAGAGTAATTATTGTCATTATAAGTAACAGGTATCCTCTTTGGGCAAGGAAAATGGAAATGGGAGGTATTTATTGAACAGTGAGAGACTGGAAATGTTTAATGTCGAAAGGGACCTGGGTGTCCTTGTTCGTAAGTCCCTGAAAGTTAACATGCAGGTGCAAATTTGAAAGGCAAATGATTTGATGGTCTTTATCACAAGAGGATTTGAGTACGGGAGCAGAGAACATTAGCTTTAGTCATATAGAATTGTTGTGAGCACACCTGGAGACTTGTGTATATTTTTGGTTTCCTTGTGTTCTGGTTGCCGCATTATAGGAAGGATGTGGAAGCTTTGGAAAGGATTCCGAGGAGATTTACTAGGATGTTGCCTGGTATGGAGGGAAGGTCTTGCGAAGAAAGGCTGAGGGACTTAAGACTGTTTTCATTAGAGAGAAGAAGGTTGAGAGGTGACTGAATTGAGACTATAGGATAATCAGAGGGTGAGATAGGGTGGACAGTGAGAGCCTTTATCCTTGGATGGTGATGGCTAGCACGAGGGGACATAGATTTAAATTGAGGGGTGATGGATATAGGACAGATGTCTGAGGTAGCTTCTTTACTCAGAGAGTAGTAGGGGCGTGGAATACACTGCCTGCAACAGTAGTAGACTCACCATCAGGGGGAGTGACCCCAGACCCACAGCAATGTGGCTGATGCTTAACTGCCCTCTGGGCAATTAGGGATTAGCAATAAATGCTGGCCTGGTCAGCAATGGCCTCATTCCAAGAATGAATTTTAAAAAAGTGAAAGAGAAGGATGCAGGGAGAGAGCAGAAAAATTACATTGAGGTGGACATTGAGTCATGCTCTCATTGAATGATAGAAGAGGCTTAAGGGGCTGAATGGCTTACTCCTGCTCTCATTTCCTGAGTAAGTTGGAAGATAATGTTTAGGTCTGTTAAGTTCTTCACCGCCAAGGCATTTTTAATATAAAGGTTACAGGTTGGGAAGAAACTCAGCACCTTATTACATGGTTTTTCTGTGGCAGTGATTTTGTTCTTGCTAACTACATTTTTGTTTTGGGTGGTATTCATCAGGAACACTTTCAGAGTGCGAACTGAGGGTAGGATTTGCGATCGCTATTCATTTTAGTTACTTAATAAAGATCGTTTTGTTACCTTAAAAAAAAAATCTCTGGATATTGGGCAAGCAGTGATATGGGGAAAGTTGTTTTATCAGCTGGAATCGGGCACCTGAATTCTGCCCCCTCACAGGTTTCAGTTTCGTTTCATGGGAGTTGGGCCTTGTTCCAAGAACATTGAAGCAGGTAATGGGTTTTGTGTCTGTTTGGCAAACGTTGCAGCTTTGTGGTAGTAATTCAGACAACGCATCACTGAGCTGTCACTAAACCCCTCTGATGTTCTTCAAGAGCAGCCAGGAGGCCATTTGGCCCATCAAGCCAGCTACCTCCCCATTCAGTGAGGTCGTGGCTAATCTGGGGATCATTGCCTCAGCTTCAGTATCCTGGCTGTTCCCCATAAGCTGAATTCCCTGTCCTCAACTCTTGTTTCAACGGAAGACGTCAACTTCTCAAAACTTACTAGGAAGAGGTCAACCATTTTAAGACTGAGCAATGTCTTTTTTTCAGGAGGTCTTGGGAGAGAATTGGGATTGGTCAATCTTTGCAATGTTTTACCTCAGTGAGCAGTGAATATATTTAATGGTGACCTTTAGATCGACCTAAGGGAGTTCGGGATTATATTTGGAGATAGAGGTGGGGGGGGCACAGTAAAAGGGAATTAAGGCCCCAGTCAGATCAATCATGACCTAGTGCAGGTAAATAGGGTTACTGTAGTTTGGTTAGCATGACCACGGTTGGCCAAAGGGCCTGTTTCTGTGCTGTGTATCCCTATAATCTTGTTGAATGGTGAGCAGGCTTGTGGGGTGAGCAGGCTTCTGTGACTGATGTAAAACTGGAACAGACTGTGTGTGTGTGTGTGTCTCTGCGGTTTGTTTCTGCTCCTTTTAGAACAGCCGCCACCAATGGGGTGGGGGAGCAGGGGGGTGTTGAACTTTCGGTTCAATTTGCTGAACCTCTGAGTTTTAAGTCCCACCTTCTATTCCAAACCTGCTCCCGAGGCAAGCTACATAGCTCACATTTCTCAGCTCGGCGTAGGGGCTTTCCAGCAGTACAGGAAGTTCCTGCCTTTAATGCTGAAGTCCATCATAAACCACTGCTGTGCACATTTTAATTCTTTCACGAGATGTTGATATCAGTCTGTCTGTACCTGTTAACCTTCCTTAATTCCCCTCTAAGGTATTTCAACCACAAGTGCACTCCAGTGCTGTGAAGGAGGGAATTCCAAGATTTTGACCCAGCGACAGTGAAGGAATGGCGATATATTTCCAAGTCAGGATAGTGAGTGTCTTGGAGGGGAACTGGCAGAGGGTGGTGTTGGTCTTTGGTTGGTTGTAAAACTCATTGGTTTGGAAGGTGCTGTTGAAGAAGCTTTAGTGAGGTGCTGCAGTGCCTCTTGTAGCTGGTAGACGCTTTGCGTTGGTGCTGGAGGCAGTGAGTATTCAAAGTGGTGGATGAGGTGCTCATCAAGCAGGCTACTTTGTGCTGGATGGTGTCCAGTTTCCTGAGTGTTGTTAGAGCTGCACCTATCCAATTGGGTGACAGTATTCCCTCATACTCCTGACTTGTGCCTTTGTAGATGGTGGACAGGGATTGGAGAGTCAGGAGATTAGTTACTTGCTGCAGAATTCTCAGGTCCTGATCTGCTCTGGAACCATTGTATTTGTGGTTGGTTCAGTTCAGTTTCAATAATGACCCTCAAGTTGTAGATAGAGAAGCATTTAGCAATGGTCATTATAGGGCAAACAGAATTAGTTAGATTCTGTCTTGATGGAGATGGTCATTGCCTGGCAAATACCATTTGCCACTTATCAGCCCAAGCCTGGATATTGTTCAAGTCTTGTTGCAAATGGACACGGACTGCTTCAGTATCTGAGGAGCAGTGAATGGTGCTGAACATTGTGCAATCATCATTGACCATCCCCACTTCTGACCTTAAGATGGAGGGAGGGTCATTGATGAAGCAGCTGAAGATGGTTGGGCCGAGGACACTACCCTGAGGAACTCCTGCAGAGATGTCCCAGAGCTGAGGTGACTGACCTCCAGCAACCATAACCACCTTACTGTGTGTCCAGTATGACTCCAACCAGCAGGGAGTTTGCCCGATACTCATTGATTCCAGTTTTGCTGGGGCTCCTTGCTGTTACACTCAGTCGAATGCAGCCTTGATGTCCAAGGGTGTCACTCTCCCCTCCCCTCTGGAATTCAGCTCTTTTGTCCATGTTTGAACCAAGGCTGGAATGAGGTCAGGGGCTGAGTGGCCCTGGCAGAACCCAAACTGGGGGTCACTGAGCAGGTTATTGCTGAGCAGGTGCTGCTTGATTCTATCACTTTACTGATGATTGGAAGTTAGCTGATGGGATGGTAATTGGTTGGATCGGATTGTCCCTGCTTTTTTTTATGTGCAGGACATACCTGGGCAAGTTCCCACATTGTTGGGTAGATGCCAGTGTTGGAACTGTACTGGAAGAGCTCCACTAGGAGTGCAGCAAGTTCAGGAGTGCAGGCACTATTGTTGGAATGTTGTCAGGGTGCATAGCCTTTGGTATCCAGTGTCTCCAACCGTCTCTTGAAATCGCATGGAGTGAATTAAATTGGCTGAGGACTGGAATTTGTAATGCTGGAGGAGGCTGAGATCATCAACTCTACACCTGCCTGAAGATTGCTGCAAATGCTTCAGCCTTGTCTTTTGCACTGATGTGCTGGGCACCTCTGCCATTGAGGATGGAAATATTTGTGAAGCCTCCTCCAATGAGTTGTTTAGTTTTTCACCACCGTTCACAACTGGATGTGGCAGGACTAAAGAACTTAGAGCTGATCGTTTTGAGATAGCTTAGCTCTGTCTATCACTTGCTGTTTGGTACACAAGTAGTCCTGTTTGGTGGCCTCACCAGGTTGACACCACCTCTTCAGCTATGCCTGATGCTGTTCCTGGCATGGCCTCCTGCCTTCTCCATTGAACCAGGGCTGATCTCCAGGTGGAGGGGAGGGGGGGGGGGGACTAGTGGATGTTCCATGCTGGGGTTGCTAAAATCTGTGCTGAATCTATCCCATTTAGCACGGTAATACCGCACCACATGGAGAGTATCCTCAATGTGAAGGCAGGATGTTATATTCACAAGGATTGTTACGATTTAAAGGTCAAAGAACAGTATAGCACAGGAACAGACCCTTCGGCCCACCAAGCCTGCACTGACCCATGATGCCTTTCAACCCTGACCCTATCACAATTGCAGTCCCTATCCCTCTGTTCCCTGCCTGTTCATGTATCTATCAAGATGACTCTTAACCACCTCATCTGGCAGCACATTCCAGGCATGTACCACTCTCTTTTATTTTAGAATGGTCACCTCTCACATTTCCATTGTACCTTCCCTCTTTTACCTTAAATCTACATCACCAAGTAAATGACGTTTCTATTCTGGGAGGAAAAACTCAGACTATTCATTCTGTCCGTGCCTCTCATCATTTTGTAAACTTCTGTTGGGTCAACCCTGAGCCCCCAATGTTCAAGTGAAAATAAACCAAGTTTGTCCGATCTCTCCTCGTAGCTAATATCCTCCAAACCAGGCAGCATCCTGGTAAGCTGTTTCCACACCCCCTCCAAAGCCTCCACATCCTTATGGTAGTGTGGTGACCAGAACTGTACACAATATTCCAAATGTGGCTGAACTAAAATTCTATATAGCTGTGACATGACTTGCCAATTTTTGCACTCTATGCCCCAACTGATGAAGGCAAGCCTGCCATATGCCTTCTTTACCACGTTATCCATTCGTGTTGCACTTTTAGGGAATTGTGGGCCTGTACACCTGGATCCCTCGGCATGTTGATGCTCCTAAGGGTTCTGCCATGTACTGTATACTTCCCTTCTGTGTCAGATCTCCCGATATGCATCATCTTACATTTGTCTGGATTAAATTCCTTCTGCCATTTCTCTGCCCAAATCTTCAGTTTATCTATAACTCCTGTGTTCTCTAGCAATCCTCCTCACTATCCACGGCTCCCCCGATCTTTATGCCATTTGCAAACTTACTGATCAGACTTACAAATGTCCTCCGAATTGGTTTTTGTATATTACGAACAGCAGGGGTGCCAAGACTGATCCCTGTGGAACACCACTGCGCATCAATCTCCAGTCAGGAAAACACCCTCCACCCCTACACTCTGTCCTCTATGACTAAGCCAGTTCTGTATCCTTACCAGCACAGACTGGATCCCATACGATTCTGTCATGAGGGACCTTGTGAAAGGTCTTGCCAAAGTCCATATAGACAACATCCACTGCCCTGCCCTCATCTATCATCTTTGGCACTTCCTAAGAAAACTCTGAAACACGTTTGAGAGACATGACCTTCCCTGCACAAAGCCACACTGCCTATCACTAATAAGTCCTTGTTTTTCTCAAATGTGAGTAAACCCTATCCCTCTGAATCTTCTTCAGTAATTTCCTTACCTCTGACGTAAGGCTCACTGACTTGTAATTTCCCAGATTATCCGTGTGGTCCTTAAACAATGTTGGCTATTCTCCAGTCTTCTGGGACCTCTCCTGAGACTAACGAGGATACAAAGATTTCAGACAAAGCGTCTGCAATTTCCTCCCTCTCCTCCTTCAGCATTCTGGGATAGGATCCCCCATTGGGTTCTTGAGACTTGTTTACCTTAATGCTTTCAAAACACACAATACCACCTCCTCTTTGTTATATTGACATGTCTTAGAAAATCAACATGATCCTCCTGTGACTCACCATCCACCATGTCCTTCTTTGTGAATACAGATGCAAAGTGCTCATTAAGGACATTACCCACTTCCTCTTTCTGCACATGTAAGTTCTCTCCTTTGTCCTCGAGTGGATGTACCCTTTCCCAGCTACCCTCATGCTCCTTGTAAATGTGTAAAATATTTTGGGATTTCCCTTAATCTTGTTTGCCAAGGACATTTAATGGCCCATTTTAGCCCTCCTAACTCCTTGTTTGAATTATTTTTTGCTAACTTTCTACTCCTCTTCAGTTTCCCAAATCTTAGATTAGATTTAGGGTGTAGGTTTGCTCGCTGAGCTGTAGGTTTGATATCCAGACGTTTCATTACCTGGCTAGGTAACTTAGCCTGTCCCAGGATAGATGTGTTGTCCCAGTCGAAATGGTATTTTTTTTTCATCCGTGTGTAGGGCTACAAGGGAGAGAGGGTCGTGTCTTTTTGTGGCTAGCTGGTGTCCGTGTATCCTGGTGGCTAACTTTCTTCCTGTTTGTCCTACGTAGTGTTTGTGGCAGTCCTTGCATGGAATTTTATAGATGACATTGGTTTTGTCCATGGGTTGTACTGGGTCTTTTAAGTTTGTTAGTTTTTGTTTGAGAGTGTTGGTGGGTTTGTGTGCTACTTTGGGGCGGCACGGTGGCACAGTGGTTAGCACTGCTGCCTCACAGCGCCAGAGACCCGGGTTCAATTCCCGCCTCAGGCGACTGACTGTGTGGAGTTTGCACGTTCTCCCCATGTCTGCGTGGGTTTCCTCCGGGTACTCCGGTTTCCTCCCACAGTCCAAAGATGTGCAGGTTAGGTGAATTGGCCATGCTAAATTGCCCATAGTGGTAGGTAAGGGGTAAATGTAGGGGTATGGGTGGGTTGCGCTTCGGAGGGGCGGTGTGGACTTGTTGGGCCGAAGGGCCTGTTTCCACACTGTAATGTAATCTAATCTAATCTAATCTAGGATTCCGAGGGGTCTTAGTAGCCTAGGTGTCATTTCCAAAACGTCTTTGTATGGTAAGGTGGTTAGGGTTCTTGCCTAGATTCGATTCCCAACGGTGTGAAAACAGGCCCTTCAGCCCAACAAGTCAACACTGACCCTCTGAAGAGTAACCCGCCCAGACCCATTTCCCTGCACCTAACAGTATGGGCAATTGAGCATGGCCAATTCACCTAACCTGCACATCTTTGGACTGTGGGAGGAAACCCACACAGACACGGGGAGAATGTGCAAACTCCACATAGACAGTCGCTCGAGGCTGGAATCGAACCTGGGACCCTAGGGCTGTGAGGCACTGAGCCACCGTGCCGCCTAGATATGCCTCCTTTTTGACTAAGCTCACAATTTCTTATGAGACAGTGAGGACTGCAGATGCTGGAGATCAGAGTTGAGAGTGTGGTGCTGGAAAAGCACTGCAGATCAGGCAGCATCCGAGGAGCAGGAGAATCAACGTTTCGGGCCAGAGCCCTTCAGGAATCTCTCTTGCCATCCAAGTTTCCCAAATCGTGCTGTCCTTATCCTTCATTTTCACAGGAACATGCTGGTCCTGAACTCTAATCAACTGGCCTTTAAAAGATTCGCACATGTGGATTTACCCTCAAACCGCTGTCCCAATCTACATTTCCCAGTTTCTGCCTAATATTGTCCTAGTTAGCCCCCCCCCCCCGCCCCAGTTCAATACATTCACCTGAGGATTACTCTAATCCTTATCAATAAGTTACTTCAAATTTACAGAATTATGATCACTGTTCCAAAATGCTCCCCCACTGAAACTTTGATCACTTGCCTGGGCCCATTCCCCAATACCAGGCTAGTAGGGCCCCTACCCTTGTTGGACTATTTACATATTGTTTCAAAAATCCCTCCTGGATATATCGTAACAAATTCCATCCCATCCAAGCCTCTGACACTGAGGGAGTCCCAGTCAATATAGGGGATGTTAAATCACCCACAACACCAACCTTATTGTTTTCACATTTTTCCCGTCATCTGTCCACATACCTGTTCCTGTATCTCCCACTGGCTGTTGGGAGGCCTGTAGTCCAATCCCATCAAAGTGATTGATTTCCAATTTCTGAGCTCTCCCTGTATGGCCTTGTTGGATGAGCCCTCCCTCAGTACAGCTGTGGTGTTCTCCCTAATCGGTAACACAACTCCCCCACCTCGTTTACATCCCTGTACATGTTGGTATTCCTCATCCAGAGTAGACTCTGTGCCCCTGCCGCCTTTTTCCAAGTCTTGCTCAGTATTGAGTGCTGCTTCAACAGTTAAGGTGAGGGAGGGAAAGTGGCAATGAACAGGAGGGCTCATTGCTCATGTTTGACCAGATGCCATGAGATGTCCTGGGGTCTGTAGTCGATGTGGAGTACTCCCCACCTCCCACCCCCTCCCTCCAGAGCATCTAACTCCTGATTGGATAACGCTGTCCAGCTACCTCCAGTGTCTTGATGGTAAGATAAGACACACCCAGGCATGGTGATGCTGGTGGGGATGGTGATGGTATTGGTAGTGATCGTGTTGGCTGGGATATTAGAGTTGCATTCCATGACCATAACCAAGACTCTGTTGGACTGTTGCCTGATGGGTCTGTTGGGTAGCTCTCAAATGGAATATAGAAACTAGGAGCAGGAGTAGCCATTCAGCCCTTCAAATCTGCTTCACCATTCAATTGGCTGATCCCCTAACTCATCACCCTGTTCCTGTTTTATCTTTCTACCCTTTTCTGTGGCAGAGGATTGCACAGGCACTGCACTCTCTGGGTGACGACACTTCTGCTCCTCTCTATCCTGAGCAGCCAACCCTGTATTCACAGGCTGTGACCTCCTGGTCCTAGACTGTCTGGGCCATCGGGAACATGCTTCCTGGGTTGACCCTGTCTAGTTCTGTTAGAATGTTATAGGTTTCTGAGATATCCCACATCCTTTTAAACCCCAGTGGATAGATTAGATTAGATTAGATTACATTACAGTGTGGAAACAGGCCCTTCGGCCCAACAAGTCCACACCGCCCCGCCGAAGCGTAACCCACCCATACCCCTACATTTACCCCTTACCTAACACTACGGGCAATTTAGCATGGCCAATTCACCTGACCTGCACATGTTTGGACTGTGGGAGGAAACCGGAGCACCCGGAGGAAACCCACGCAGACACGGGGAGAACGTGCAAACTCCACGTCAGTCGCCTGAGGCGGGAATTGAACCCGGGTCTCTGGCGCTGTGAGGCAGCAGTGCTAACCACCGTGCCACCCATGTGGTGCTAACTCTCAGATGTTGGTGAGGAATGATGCTGTCGGTTCTGATGCTCAGTTGATGCCAAGTTGCCTCCATGGAGAAGCTGTAGGAAGCTCTCAGTTCTTTACTGTGGTTCAGAGCAGTGACTGGGCGCCTGAGAGAATGTGAATCCAATGTGTGGCCACACTTTCTTGGTTTGGCCTTTCAAGGTCATTTGTGTGGTTGCTGAGAAACTTCAGGTCAGACCATGTGGCCTGTGGTTTGAACAAACTGTGGGAACAGAGCAAAGAAAGGATTCCCTTCACTGCACCAGATTAAGTAAATGGGTTCCAACTGGATTCTCCCCCTGGGCCGGTCAGATCAATGTGCCTTGACCGTGGTTGTGGATGGATCCCAAGTTCAGCTGGTCCTAGGGGAATGGACTGGACAGACAGAACAGCTTCTCAGACATCCAGCAGGAGGCAAATGACCCACCTTTGTCTGCAATAGAGTTACTTTCACAATGAGGAAGCGATGGCCCGAGTGGTATTATCACTGGACTGTTAACCCAGATAATGTTCTGGACACCCATATTCAGGTCCCACCACGGCAGATGGTGGACTTTGTCAAATTCAAAGATTAGATTAGATTCCCTACAGTGTGGAAACAGTCCCTTCAGCCCAACAAGTCCACACTGACTCCAAAGAGTGACCCACCCAGACTCATTTCCCTACATTTACCCCTGGCTAATGCGCCAAACACTATGGACAATTTAGCATGACCAATTCCCCTAACCTGCACATCTTTTGGAATGTGGGAGGAAGCCCATGTAGACACTGGGAGAATGTGCAAACTCCATACAGTCACCTGAGGCTGGAACCCTGGCGCTGTGGGGCTGCAGTGCTAAACACTGAGCCAACATGCCATCCTCCATTCTGAAATGAAGCATCTAATGATGACCATGAATCCATCATTGGGAAAACCCATCTGGTTCACTCATGCCCTTTTAGTGAAGGAAACTGACATCCTTACCTGGTCTGGCCTCCATGTGACTCCAGACCCACAGCAATGGGGTTGCCTCTTAACTGCTCAATAGGCAATTTGGGATTGACAATAAATGCTGGCCCAGCCAGTGATACAGTCATCCCAGGAGTGAATTTTTAAAAATTAGAAGCATCCAGCTAAAGAGTTTGGGAGGGGCGATGGCGTGGGGTGGGGGGAGGATGATGAGATAATGTTACATTGTGCGTGTGGGATTATTTGGATGGAAATGATGTATGGGAATATAGGGGGGAAGGCAGGAGATTTGCAGAAGGTGGTGAAACCACTGAGGCATGATGGGCCGAATAGCCTCATTCTGTGCTGGAACAGTTCTGTGATGTCCCCTGAGCACCAGGGGTCTTGGGGTTACTAATCCAGTGAAATTTCCACTCTCTACCGCCTTCCTCCTGTAGAACGATGGAACAGACTCGAGGATTGAAGGGTCTCATGCTCCCATTCCTCCTGCAGTTGGTCATGTGATTTGATCGATAGAATGTGATTGACCAATGGTAACACAGACAGATTATCTTTGCTTGATCACGGCTGAAGATCAGATCTACCCCGACTGATCCCCCAGACTCTGGATTAGTGGTGCTGGAAGAGCACAGCAGTTCAGGCAGCATCCAAGGAGCTTCGAAATCAACGTTTCGGGCAAAAGCCCTTCATACTGTCCTGTTACATTCCAGAGAGGGAGAGCTCAAAGCTGTGTTTGGTGGAGAGATCATGGTCCCTCACTTAGTGAATTTAGGAATAGGTGGAGGCCATTCAGCCCCTTGATCCTGTTCCATTACTCATGCAGTCATAGAGTCAGAGATGTATAGCATGGAAACAGACCCTTCGGTCCAACCCGGCCATGCCGACCAGATATCCCAACCCAATCTAGTCCCACCTGCCAGCACCAGGCCCATATCCCTCCAAACCCTTCCTATTCATATACCCATACAAGTGCCTTCTAAATGTTGCAATTGTACCAGCCTCCACCACATCCTCTGGCAGCTCATTCCATACACGTACCATTCTCTGCGTGGAAAAAGTTGCCCCTTAAATCTCTCTTATATCTTTCCCCTCTCATCCTAAACCTATGCCCTCTAGTTCTGGACTCCCTGTCCCCAGGGAAAAGACTTTGCCTATTTATCCTATCCATGCCCCTCATAATTTTGTAAACCTCTATTAGGTCACCTCTCAGCCTCTGACACTCCAGGGAAAACAGCCCCAGCCTGTTCAGCCTCTCCTTGTAGCTCAGATCCTCCAACCCTGGCAACATCCTTCTAAGTCTTTTCTGAACCCTTTCAAGTTTCACAACATCTTTCTGATAGGAAGGAGACCAGAATTGCATGCAATATTCCAACAGTGGTCTAACCAATGTCCTGTACAGCCCGCAACATGACCTCCCAACTCCTGTACTCAATACTCTGACCAATAAAGGAACGCATACCAAACGCCTTCTTCACTATCCTATCTACCTGTGACTCCACTTTCAAGGAGCTATGAACCTGCACTCCAAGGTCTCTTTGTTCAGCAACACTTCCTAGGACCTTACCATGAAGTGTATAAGTCCTGCTCAGATTTGCTTTCCCAAAATGCAGCACCTCGCATTTATCTGAATTAAACTCCATCTGCCACTTCTCAGCCCATTGGCCCATCTGGTCCAGATCCTGTTGTAATCTGAGGTAACCCTCTTCGCTGTCCACTACACCTCCAATTTTGGTGTCATCTGCAAACTTACTAACTGTACCTCTTATGCTTGCATCCAAATCATTTATGTAAATGACAAAAAGTAGAGGGCCCAGCACCGATCCTTGAATCTAGTACATGCTCCCTCATGGCCAGGCTAGTTCTCCACTGGTCACAGGCCTCCAGTCTGAAAAACAACCCTCCACCACTACCCTCTGTCTTCTTCCTTTGAGCCAGTTCTGTATCCAAATGGCTAGTTCTCCCTCTATTCCATGAGATCTAACCTTGCTAATCAGTCTCCCATGGGGAACCTTGTCGAACGCCTTACTGAAGTCCATATAGATCACATCTACTGCTCTGCCCTCATCAATCCTCTTTGTTGCTTCTTCAAAAAACTCAATCAAGTTTGTGAGACATGATTTCCCACGCACAAAGCCATGTTGACTATCCTTAATCAGTCCTTGCCTTTCTAAATACATGTACATCCTGTCCCTCAGGATTCCCTCCAACAACTTGCCCACCACCGAGGTCAGGCTCACTGGTCTATAGTTCCCTGGCTTGTCTTTACCGCCCTTCTTAAACAGTGGCACCACGTTTGCCAACCTCCAGTCTTCCTCACTTCACCTGTGACTATCGATGATACAAATATCTCAGCAAGAGGCCCAGCAATCACTTCTCTAGCTTCCCACAGAGGTCTCGGGTACACCTGATCAGGTCCTGGGGATTTATCCACTTTTAACCGTTTCAAGACATCCAGCACGTCCTCCTCTGTAATCTGGACATTTTGCAAGATGTCACCATCTATTTCCCTACAGTCTATATCTTCCATATCCTTTCCCACAGTAAATACTGATGCAAAATATTCATTTAGGATCTCCCCCATTTTCTGTGGCTCCAGACAAAGACCGCCTTGCTGATCTTTGAGGGGCCCTATTCTCTCCCTGGTTACTCTTTTGTCCTTAATATATTTGTAAAAACCCTTTGGATTCTCCTTAATTCTATTTGCCAAAGCTATCTCATGTCCCCTTTTTGCCCTCCTGATTTCCCTCTTAAGTATACTCCTACTTCCTTTACACTCTTCTAAGGATTCACTCGATCTATCCTGTCTATACCTGACATATGCTTCCTTCTATTTCTGAACCAAACCCTCAGTTTCTTTAGGAGAAAGTGAGGACTGCAGATGTTGGAGATCAGAGCTGAAAATGTGTTGCTGGAAAGGCGCAGCAGGTCAGGCAGCATCCAAGGAGCAGGAGAATCGACGTTTCGGGCATGAGCCCTTCTTCAGGTATCCTTGGATGCTGTCCGACCTGCTGCGCTTTTCCAGCAACACATTTCCACCTCAATTTCTTTAGTCATCCAGCATTCCCTATACCTACCAGCCTTCCCTTTCACCCTGACAGGAATATACTTTCTCTGGATTCTAGTTATCTCATTTCTGAAGGCTTCCCATTTTCCAACAGTCCCTTTACCTTTGAACATCTGCTCCCAATCAACTTTCGAATGTTCTTGCCTAATACCGTCAAAATTGGCCGTTCTCCAATTTAGAACTTCAATTTTTAGATCTGGTCTATCCTTTTCCATCACTATATTTTAAAACAAATAGAATTATAGTTGCTGGTCCCAGAGTGCTCCCCCACTGACACCTCAGTCACCTACCCTGCCTTATTTCCCAAGAGTAGGTCAAGTATGCACCTTCTCTTGTAGGTACATCCACATACTGAATCAGAAAATTGTCTTGTACACACTTAAGAAATTCCTCTCCATCTTAACCTTTAACAGTATGGCAGTCCCAGTCGATGTTTGGAAAGTTAAAATCCCCTACTATAACTACCCTCTTGATATTTCACTTAACCCTGTCTCCCACTTTGCCCGTAACCCAACAAAAGATAATCAACCATTATCTCATTAAATGGCAGTGCAGACACAGTGGGCTGAATGGCATTCCCCTGTTCCTATATCCCGAACGTCTTAGGATCTTATTGAATGAAGCCTTGTATCCAAGGTCACCAGCCATGGTGGGAATCCATGTCCTCAAAACATTACGTGAGTATCGAAATTAATAGTCTAGCGATTAGGCTTTTATTAGTGTAACTTGTACCTGGTTGTTATCATGCAATCAGCTACGTATTAGATTAGATTTATCTGCCCTCAAGACAGAAGCAGCTTCTCAGTAGGTGGTGGCAAACTACCCCAACTAGTTGGAAACGGTTTGTCTCCCAGAAAGGGTGCCACGGTGGCTCAGTGGTTAGCACTGCTGCCTCACAGCACGAGGGTCCCAGATTCGATTCCAGCCTTGGGACACTGTGCAAGTCCCACACAGACATCGGATGACCATGTGGAGTTTGCACATTCTCCCCATGTCTGCGTGGGTTTCTTCCAGGTGCTCCGGTTTCCTCCCACAGTCCAAAGATGTGCAGGTTTGGGTGGATTGGCCAAGCTAAATTGCCTGTAGTGTTCAGGGATGTGTTAGTTAAGTGCATTAGTCAGGGGTAAATATAGGATAATAGGGTAGGTGAATGCATCTGGGTGGGTTACTCTTCGGAGGGTCAGTGTGGACTTGTTGGGTCGAAGGGCCTGTTTCACACTGTCGGGATTGTATGAATTAAGAACTGACAATACACAGTGAGGTGAAGAAAATGACCGGTTTAAACCCCCCCCCCCCCCCCCCAGCTGAAGAGCTAGCACCAGTTTGACGGGCCAATGGCCTCCCTGGTGAGCAATGAGATTTCTGAATGTACACACACTTGAGCCCTGTCCTCAGCTGCTTTGGTGTGGGTGGTGACTCTGATGCCATTGACTCATGGGTTTCACTGACTGTAATGTTCTCTCGGTATTTGTACGGAGGTGCTGCGATGACTAGCCTGCGGGGCGAAGAAGCCAAAGTAGGAAGAAATTCTGACACAGAAACAGAAATTGCTGCAAAATCTCAGCAGGTCTGGCAGAGAGAAATCGGAGTTAATGTTTCGGGCCTGGTTCTCTTCCTCAGAACCTGGACCTGAAACGTTAACTCTGATTTCTCTTCAGAGATGCTGCCAGACTTGTTAAGCTTTTCCAGCAACTTCGTTTTTGTTTCTGATTCCCAGCACCTGCAGCTCTTTCTGTTTTGAGAAATGTTGACGGGCCCACCCAACATACTGTGCGTGTTAAACACATCGCCCACCGTCAGTGTGCACTGGGAATGCCAGCCTGGACAATGTGCTGGAGTTTGATGGTAGGACTTAGCGTCAATGCTGTGATGTGAGAGGGCAGTTTACTGCCGAGGCTGCTCAGATAAGGACTCGAGTAGCTCAGAACCAGAGTCACAGAGCATGCAAACAGACCCTTTGTTTGGAAATAACTCTCCCTGTTTTGCAGCCAAATATTACCGAATCCAATTATCTCCAGGAGTTGGGTCACCCTCTGATATCACTGGAAAAGTTATGCTTCAAACACATTTTTAAAAAAGAGTTCTAAAATGCACATCTCTGCCTCTGTATTCACAAGAGGCCATTCAGCCCAACTAAATCAGGGCAGTCATTAATACTCCAGAGTAGCGTCCTCATTAGCTTTGGGTTTACAATTGGCAGGGATAGCATTAAAGGAGGCCATTCAATCCTTGTGCTTGTACTATCTCATGAGCGGCACTTCCACTGCTCTTTACCAAAGCCCCATTTCACCCCCTTTCCCAACAGATAGACATTCACACCATCTCAAATTGGACTTATCCAGTTCCTTTTATTGTTTGAAAGTTACTATCTGTTTCTGCCACCCTTTTTTTTCAGACAATACATCATTTCAGACCATCTTCTGCCTTTTATATCCCCTGACCCCCACCCATTAGCTCCACTTTCCCTGTAAATGCATCAACACTGTTCACCACAACCACTCCCCATGATAGCAGCTTCCACAATGTCACATACAGATGTACAGCATGGAAACAGACCCTTCGGTCCAACTCGTCCATGCCAACCAGATATCCCAATCCAATCTAGTCCCATTTTGCCAGCACTTGGCCCATATCCCTCCAAACCCTTCCTATTCATATACCCATCCAGATGCCTTTTAATTGTTATTGTACCAGCCTCCACCACATCCTCTGGCAGCTCATTCCATACACGTACGACCCTCTGCATAAAAAAAGTTGCCACTTAGGTCCCTTTGATATCTTTCACCTCTCGCCATAAACCTGTGCCCACTTGTTTTGGACTCCCCTACCCTGGGGAAAAGATCTTGACTATGCACCCTCTCCATGCCCCTCATGATTTTATAAACCTCTATAAGGTCACCCCTCAGCCTCTGACGCTCCAGGGAAAACAGCCCCAGCCTGTTCAGCCTCTCCCTGTAGCTCAAATCTCCAACCCTGGCAACATCCTTGTAAATCTTCTCTGAATTCTTTCATGTTTCACAACATCTTTCTGATAGGAAGGAGACCAGAACTGAACACATTATCCCAAAAGTGGCCTAACCAACATCCAGTACAGCTGCAACATGACCTTCCGACTCCTGTACTCAATACTCTGACCAATAAAGGAAAGCATACCAAATGCCGCCTTCACTATCCTATCTACCTGTGACTCCACTTTCAAGGAGCTATGAACCTGCACTCCAAGGTCTCTTTGTTCAGCAACACTCTCTAGGACCTTACCATTAAATGTATAAGTCCTGCTAAGATTTGCTTTTCCAAAATGCAGCACCTTGCATTTATCTGAATTAAACTCTATCTGTCACTCATTAGTCCATTGGCCCATCTGATCAAGGTCCCATTGTACTCCGAGGTAACCTTCTTCGCTGACCGTTACACCTCCGATTTTGGTGTCATCTGCAAACTTACTAACTAAACCTCCCACGTTCACATCCAAAGCGTTGATGTAAACTCTAGGGAATGATGTTCACGCTGAATTCTGGGTTTCCTCGTGACCATCTCCTCCGAGTGGAAATTTATTGACAGCAAGTTATGTAATCTCATTTATATTATTGTTCAGAGGCTGATTCTGGGAACTCAAGCCAGACATTCCAAGTTCAGCTGCCTTTGCATTGACCCGGACATGAACCTGTGACACTTTCCCAGTCACTGGGCTGTGTCAGATATCTCTGACGTTGTAATAGCCTGTTAGTCAGTCTTTTAAATGATGCAGTGACCATCCATCAGGCTGCACTCGCCACCGTTAGGTTTGCCTTGTTCTGATTAATTCCTTCCCCTTCCCTTGAAACGGGTTATCAAATTGATCTAACTTTGAGGAACTTGTCAGTGTTGGGTCCCCAGTGGCTGCATCTCTTTTCTCTCCGCCCCCCCCCCCCCCCCCACATGCTGTTTTGGTCTCGGATGTCTGTGTCTAATCACTGGCCTCCTTCTCAAGTACAGCCCTGCAGAGTGTCAGTGCTTTAATGGAATTTAACCCCCTCAGTAAAGGGGACAGCAATATCCGCGGTAGGTTCCAAGACTCATAACCCAGAGAATCTGGAGTTTGAATCTGATCTAGCCATTCGAGAATTTCAACTCAGTCTTTTTTTTTTAAATGTCAAGTCGTCACTAGGCCCCTAACAGATGGGAGAGTGAGTATTTACTGAGATTTACTGCAACAGTGGCTGGCGTGGTATGACCTTTGTGTGATTTGAATAGAGTAGTGTGTGTGAGACAGTGGGCAGAGGTTGGATGGGGGTGTATGTCTGTCTGTCTGTGCATGTGTATGGATTAGGACAGTGAGATGGTCGTATTGCCAGCCCTCTGAAAAGTGTGAATGTTTGTAGAAATGAAATTTGTTTTGCACTGTGTTGAGTTGCTGACAGCGCTGTTTGATTCCAGTGAAGGGAAGGAGTTGAAGTGGATGAAGAGCAAAGACAGATGATGGATGGACAAGTCCCGTATCGTATCTATGACCCTGGTGGGAGCAGCCGTTTACGAATGAGTGATGTCAGCAGCGAGCCCGAGGTTATCGATTCCATTTCCTACCAGCAACTGGTGGAAGAAAACCAGGTGCTGAAGGAGAGGATGAAAGGCTTGAGGAGTTTAGGTAACAACTCTCTAGATAATTCCATTTGTTTTTTTGACAGTTTTATTGTACAACTTGAGCGACATCAAGACTCCAGTCAATTCTGGGCTGTTGAGGGCAAATTATACCCCACTGGGTGTGTGTGTGCTGGTGCAAGTGAGATGACACAGGGCACTGCCTCTGCAGTTGAATAGCTGGTTAGTACTGACGAACTGAGGGCCAGGGATAAATAATTCATGAACTCACTGTGTGCTGTCTCATGCTCACTCATTCGCACTCTTTCACACTCGCTCTCTCACACTTACTCTCGCTCTCTCTCACTTTTTCACACTCATGCGTGCTCTCACTCTGTCCTGTGCTTCCCCTGTTCTGTGCTCCCACTGTCTGTCCTGCCCCTCTAGCTTGCTCGTTCGCGTGTGTCTGTGACATACTCTGGTATGGGTTGAATGGCCTGGAGTGACACCTCCATTCTGTCTGCAGTTGATGGCCCCAGGTTCCCATTGGCCTGTCCTCTGAGCTCGGGGCCTTATTGTGGGTCTGACGTTTCTGCCCTCGGCATGCAACACTATCCCCATGTGGCTCAGTGTGAGCTCAAGGAGCAGGACGCCATATCTTTAACCTCAGCACAGCACTGCCTCTGGTCTCCACTCAAACTCTGTGTCCACACCCCCTGCCAAACTCTACTGTCTCCTTTCTCTTTGTCTGCTTTGTTTCCTTTTAATCAACAGAACTACATCCTTTTTCTTTCTCCCTGCCTGCCCCATCACCATTCCTCTAACTCTGGACCTCTAGAACGTCTGTCATGTGATAGCTCCTGCCTTCCACTGTATCCAGAGCCTTCCTCTGGGCTGCCCCACTCCCCACTTGCCAGGTGCCTATTACATCTCTAACTTTTCCCAGTCCCGATGAAATGTCACAGACCTGAAACGTTAACGTGAACACAGGAAGGACAGCTGGGGAGTCCAGAACCAGGAGTCCCAGACTGAGGATACAGGGTAGGCCATTTCAGATTGAGATGAGGAGAAAGTCTTCACCCAGAAAGTGGGGAGCCTGTGGGATTCTCTATCACAGAACGTGGTTGAGGCCAAAACATTGAATGTTTTTAAACAGAAGTTAGATGTAGTAGTGGACCAAAGGAGGACAGCAAAGAAGATTACCTCAGAGTATAACAGGATCTTGATCAGATGGGCCGAGGAGTGGCAGCTGAAGTTTAATTTAGATAAATGTGAGATATTGCATTTTAGAAAGGGAAGAACTTACACACTTAATGATAAGGTCCTCAGGAGTGTTGCTGAACAAAGAGACCTTGGAGTGCAGGTTCATAGCTCCTTGAAAGTGGAGTCGCAGGTAGATAGGATAGTGAAGAAGGTGTTTGGTATGCTTTCCTTTATTGGTCAGAGTATTGAGTACAGGAGTTGGGAGGTCATGTTGCGGCTGTACAGGACATTGGTTAGGCCACTGTTGGAATATTGCGTACAATTCTGGTCTCCCTCTTCTAGGAAGGATGTTGTGAAACTTGAAAGGGTTCAGAAAACATTTACAAGGATGTTGCCAGGGTTGGAGGGTTTGAGGTATAGAAAGAGGCTGAATAGGCTGAGGCAGTTTTCCCTGGAACGTCAGAGGCTGAGGGGTGACCTTATAGAAATTTATAAAATCATGAGGGACATGGATAGGGTAAATAGACAAGGTCTTTTCCCTGGAGTGGGGGAGTCCAGAACTAGAGGGCATAGGTTTAGGGTGAGAGGGGAAAGATATAAAAAGGACTAAAGGGACAACTTTTTCACGCAGTGGGTGGTGGGTGTATGGAATGAGCTGCCAGAGGAAATGGAGGCTGGTACAATTGCAACATTTAAAAGGCATCTGGATGTGTATATGAATAGGAAGGGTTTAGAGGGATATGGGCCAAGTGCTGGCAAATGGGACTAGATTAATTTAGGATATCTGGTCGGTATGGATGAGTTGGACCGAAGGTTCTGTTTCTGTGATATACATCTCTACGACTCTGTATGGGACAAAAGCAGGAACAGGGGATGGAGTTAGATGATCAGCCATTATCATATTGAATGGTGGAGCAGACTCCAAGGGCTGAATGGCCTACTGCTTCTATTTTCCGTGTTTTTATGAAGAAATGTGAAGATGCACTGAGAGAAGACAGGAGAGTGACGCTAAGTGAGATGTACTTCTGAAGGGCCAGCACAGATACAATGGACTGAATGGCCTCCCTTTGTGATTCTTTGATAGGGCAGGGTGTACACAGGAGGGTGTTTGATGGGCCGAATGGCTTTCTTCGTTTCCCCCGACTGACTGCCTGAGCTCTCCTGCTTTTCACTGCGGTGGCTGAGTGTGTGATTTCTGTGCAATGATTCTGTGCCCCAGGAAACCTGTTGGAGGAATCTCAGGCTGAAGCATTGAAGTTGCGACAGAAGGTGGAGGAGCTGGCCCGCCAGGATTCTCTGAAATCAACAAGTCTATCAGCTCAGGAAATAAATGGCCCGGTTCTGACCAGTGATGCACAAGGTATGAAACAACACAAACCTGCTATCATGCTCTGTCCAATATGAAAGAGGAATCGTTCCCTGATCAATGACATTTCCTCATGATTCATGAGTCAATTTCTGATTAATTTCTTTTCAAAATCTGCAGCCTGAGGCCTTTTCTCTATCTTCCTGACTTCTTGCAATCTGATTCTCTCACGCACACAAGCCCCTCTGAAGGATTAGAAGCTGTTATAATATGTACTCCTCCTCATGATAAAGCCATGCCCCCTAATTCCAGACTGACCCACAAGAGGAAACATCCTTTCCACATGTACTTCTGACAGGGTCAGTCAGTCAGAAGCCACATGACACCAGGTTCCCGTCCAATACTTTTATTTGAAATCCCAAGCTTTCTGAGCGCTGCTCCTTCATCAGGCATGCGTCTGTGCCCTTCCCTCCACTTCCCCTGATAAAGGGGCAGCGCTCCGAAAGCTTGGGATTTCAAATAAACCTTTTGAACTATAACCTGGAGTCATGTGACTTCTGACGTTGTCCAGCCCAGTCCAACACCAATGCCTCCACATCAAGGATCATTAGGGATCTTTTATCCTCATTCACCTTTTTAATTCTGTGCTGTCCCTGCATTTTATTTTATCATACTTTTTTGTAATTTATGCATTGAATATCTAAATCCCTCTGCACCTCAGAGTTCCACAGTTCTCCATTTAAGGAATACTCAGTATTTTCGTCATTCCTACTAAAGTGTAAACCTTCATGTTTTCCCACAGTCTAACCCATCTGATTGGCTTTTACCCGTGCACTCAACCGATCAACAGCTACCTTCCTGATTATGGGCTTCACAACGTGCTGTCCTACCTCCCTACGTGTTTTCTGTGATTTTAGATCACATGCCTTTGTTCCCTTTATCTAAGTCATGAATGTAAATTGTAAAGAGTTGAGTCCCTAGCACAGGCCCCTGTGGAATCTACTCCGACGTCCTGCCACTCAGACAAAGGCCTGTTTTTGCAAACTCTGTTTTCTGCCAGCCGGCCAATCTTCTAACTCTTCCATTATCACAGAATCATCCAGGATAGAAGAGGCATTTCAGCCCATTACTTCTGTCCTGCTATAAATATACTGTTATTGATACAAGTCCCACTTTCCCACACTAGTCTCATAGCTTTGAATGTTGACATTTCAAGTGCTCATCTAGGTATTTTTTACAGGTTGTGCGGTTTCCCGCCTCTTAAACGCAATCATCTCCCTTTCAAACTGAATGTAAGCTTTTGTTTTTATTCATTTCATGGGTTGTGAGCATCTGTGGCTAGCGCAGTATTTACTAACTTTGATTTGGTTTATTGAAATCACATGTACCTGAGTACAGTGAAAAGTTTTGTTTTGCGAGCAGTACAGGCAGATCACAGCAAACAAGGACGTACAGATCACGGCGCTTAGATAGAGCGAGGTATACAAGGTTATAGCTACACAGGAGGGGCACAAAGCAACATCAATGTTTAATTGAAGTTAGAGACGTCCATTCAGCAGTTTGTAATGGCAGGGAAGAAGCTGTTCTTGAATCTGTTGGTGCGTGTACGAAGCCTCTGTATCTTCTGCCTGAGGGAAGAGAGCATTACCGCAAGGGGAGAGCTCTTTGCTGACATCCTTACCACGGCAACGAGAGGTGTAAATGGAGTCCTTGCATGTCTGTTTATAATTGGCTATAGGCCGGTTAAGAGTCCAGCATGTTGTGTGGGACTGGAGTCACGTGTAACCCAGACCAAGAAGGGGGCAGATTCCTTTCCTGAAAGACACTAGTGAACCAGATGGGTCTTTTCCCCCAACAATCGACGATACTTTCATGGCCATCATTAGACTTTTTTAATTCCAGAATTTTTATTGAAAGTAAATTCCAGCATCTGCCGCAGTGGGATTTGAATGGGGGTCCCCAGAACGTTGCCTGAGCCTCTGGATTAATTGAGTTGAGAGTGTGGTGCTGGGAAAGCACAGCAGGTCAGGTAGTGTCCGAGGAGCAGGAGAATCAATGTTTCAGGCCGGAGCCTCATTCCTGATGAAGGGCTTTTGCCCAAAACGTCAATTTTCCTGCTCCTTGGATGCTGCCTGACCTGCTGTGCTTTTCCAGCACCACAGTCGTAACTCTGATCTCCAACATCTGCAGCCATCACCTTTCTCCTCTCTGGATTAATCATCTAATGATAATATCATTAGGCCATCAGCCTCTGCTGGAGGTTTAATCCTTGTTTGAGTTTATTGTGCTTGCTACTGTCTCAGTTGCCTTTACTGTGAGGTTAATAATTAATCAGAAACGTTGACTCTCCTGCTCCTTAGATGCTGCCTGACTGGCTGCGCTTTTCCAGCGCCACACTTTTTGACGAATAATTAATCTGGTTACATGACACAACACAACTCTAATAGAACCTGCCCTCTGGTTCCAAAACACACTGCCTGCTGAACTATCTCAGAGAACAAACAGGAAATCCAGACAACTGCTGCCGGTCTGATGTTGCAAATCCCTGGAGCTGGAGTTCTGTAGATTCAGCAATTCCCTCCTTAATGGCTGTGAGAGTGTGCCCACCCTGGAGGTCAGTGGTTCAAGAAGCCAGTTTACCACCTCCTGTCCCAAGGCGAGTTAAGAATAAATCCCCATACATGGTGGCTTCGTTGGGAACACCCACATTTTCATGTGAAGCTTTAAAAAAAAAAGGCAATTACCTTTGCCCTAGATTTCGTTGGCTCCCTTGCTGCTTTGGTCTGAGAGAATATTCAGTCCCAGAGGGTGGGGAATCTGTGGAACTCATTGCTGCAGAGGGCTGTGGAGGCCAAGGCATTGACAGTGTTTAAGGCAGAGATTCTTGATTGGTCAGGGGATCAAGGATTGCGGGGAGAAGGCAGGAGAATGGGAGTTGAGAAACATCAGCCATGATTGAATGGTGGAGCAGACGTGATGGGCTGAATGGCCTTCTTCGGCTTCTTTCTCTTGTGGTCTAAAATCCCGCGCTTCCCTTCTGTGGCCTTTATCCAGTTCCCATGCGTGTCACAAATGTTCCTCACAGAATGCAAACATCTCTGGCCGACGTGTCTGTCTCAGGCTTGCTGCAGTGCTGCAGCAAAGCTCAGTCTCCACCTGAGCACCCTGCAGCCTTCCAGACTCAATATCAAGTTCAATAACTTTAAGGCTTGAGCTCTCCCATGTCCTTAACCCAAACCCCACACACCAGGCCTTGCTATCACATGGTCTGCTATTGTACACCAATCCATTGTTAGCCACTAACAAGTCCCCACTAATGGCTATCCACCCTCCTAGCCAGATCGCTATCCATTCCTTTGTCTGTCCAACTGTTCTCTCTCTTTGGGCTCTATCCCCACCTATCATTTACTCATTACCCCCTCACCCCACCCTATCTTCTGCTTATAACCCAACATTTTCCGAGCTACCATCAGTTCTGAGCGTTATAATTGCTTTCTCTTCACAGATGATGCCAGACCCACCGAGCATTTCCAGTCGTTTCTATTTTTATCTCTGGTTTATGGCATCTGCACTTCTTACGGTTGCTTTTTGACTGATCTCCAGCATCTGCGGTCCTCACTTTCTCCTTACAGAATAACCTGTGTACTTCTAATGAAAGAGTTTGGTGTCTAATGTTAACATAGCCTTTTGCTTGTTTTGGATTCTCTTCCAGCTTCTGGTCACCAACATCAAAGTGAGTTGGACAAACGTGGCACGCTGGTGGAAGAGGCCAAGGCTGAAGTGAAGGCTTCATCTAGTGTGAGTGCCAGTCCCTCTGAGGCTCTGCTCCTGTTGCTGTCTGTCTGATGGTTTTAGGTATTGAGTCTCTGAACCCTCACCCAATGGCTCCAATCTCTCCCTCTCCTACTCCCCATGATTTTCCAGGGTCTCCTGCCCTCTGAACTTTCCCCAGTTCCAACCCTGTCCTTGTCTCCCCCACCTCTCCTTCCACTGATAAAGACCGAACCACCATGATGTCACATCTCATTCACTGGCTCCCTGACCCCTCCCCCTTGCTGTCCTATACGTCCAATCCATGCTGAGGTTCTGAATTTTTAAAAATGAATTGAGGTTGTCACTGGCTCGGCCAGCATTTATTGCCCATCCCTAATTGCGCAGAGGGCAGCTAACAGTCCTCACAGAAATCATAGGTTCCCTTACAGTGTGGAAACAGGCCATTTGGCCCTACAGGTCCACACTGACCCTCCAAAGAGTAACCCATCCAGACCATTCCCCTACCCAATTACTCTACGTTTACTCCTGGCTAATGCACCTAACCCACACGTACCTGAACACTATGAGCAATTTAGACAGCCAATTCATTGCTGAAGGTCCATAATTATGTTGAGACCAGACCAGGTAAGGATGGCAGTTTCCGTTGCTAAAGGGCATGAGTTAACCAGATGGGCTTTTCCAATAATGGATTCACTCTTAATTCCTGACTTTCACTGAATTCAAATTCCACCACCTGCTGTGAACCTGCACCCCCAGAACATTACCTGGGTCTCTGGATTAACCGTCCAGTGATAATACCTCTATGCCATCGCCTCCCCAGTATTGTAACCCTCAGTCCCTTCAGTGAATGATGGTCCTGGCTTAGAGACTGAAGACTTTGTTGCCTCCCCTCAGATGCCAGAAAGAGCTGTTCCTATATTTCTAACTGTCCTGCTCAGAGATGTTATTACACATGTCTGGAGCAGTTGGGACTTGAACCTGAACCTCCTGGTCCAGGGATGAGGACACTACCACTGGAGCTGTAAACCGTTACATTATGGGGACAGATGGGATCAGTTTATGATGCAATCTGTCCACCTGCAAGTCAAGGAGCTCAGAGCCACAAGACACTGGGGCAGAATCAAGCCATTCAGCCCAGCTAGTCTGCTGCACCATTCGATCATGAGTGGTGTTGCCCAACCCCATTCTCCTGCTTTTTCCTCCATAACCCTTGATCCCGTTACCAATCAAGAACAGATCTATCTCTGTCTTAAATACACTCAATAACTCAGCCTCCACAGGCCTCTGTGGCAATGAGTTCCACAGATTCCCCACCCTCTGGCTGAAGAAATTCCTTCTCATCCCAGTTCAAAAGGTCTTCCCTTCACTGAGGCTGTGCCCTCTGGTCCTAGTCTCTCTTACTCATGGAAACATCTTCTCCATGTTCCACTCTATCCAGGCCTCTCAGTATTCTGTAAGTTTCAGTTAGATTCCCCCACATCCTTTTGAACCCCTTTGGTGAGAAACCCAGTTTCCTCAACCGCTCCTCATATGACAAGCCCTTCATCATGGAGATCTTTGTTGTAAACGTCCTCTGGACCCCCCTCAAGGTCAGCACATCCTCCCTTCGATATGGGGCCCAAAACTGCTTACAATATTCCCATTGCAGTCTGACCAGAGTCTTCTACAACTTGAGCAGTATATCTCTTTGTATATTAGCCCTTGGATTCACTAGTAGGTTTCTGCTACTGGTGAGCCACAGAATTGTTACAATGCTGAAAGAGGCCATTCAGCCCATTGTATCAGTGCTGACCATCTGACCCAGTGCCACTGTGCTGCCTTCTCTCAGTAACCCTGTGCAATCCTTTTCAAATCAGTGACCACATTCCCTTCTGAATGTTTCAGTCAAACCTGCCTTCGCCACACTCGGGCAGGGTCTTCCAGACCCCAACCACTCACTATGTGAGAAAGACTTTCCTCCCATCTGTTTTTTTTTTTGCTTCATTTATTAATGACGTTCAGTCTTTACAACTCGATGCTGAGCAGCGTTGTAGTGGGGGAGAACAGACTCTATAATGCACTGCTCCTTAAAGGGATCAGCCCTTAACAGATGCTGGGGTTTGATCTGTGATCTCCAACATCTGAGACCAGATCCACTGTGATCTTATTGAGTGGTGGAGTAGGCTCGATGGGCCGAGTTTTGAATTATTTGCGTAAATGGGGTGGATGCAGAAATGTTGTTTTCTCTGGCAGTGGGGCCCAGAATAATGGGATGCAGCCTCAAAATAAGGCACACGCCTTGAGGACTGAGATGAGGAGGAATTTCGTCACTCAGAGGGTGGGACATCCTTGGAATTCTTTGAAATTCCAATGGATACGGAAGTTCAATCTTTGAACAGGACAGAGATTGATGGATTTCTTTTGGATATCAAAGGAAAAGGTGATAGCACAGAAGCACGGCATTGAGGTTAGATCATCATCCGCGATCTAAAATGGCAGAGAAATGTTGAGGGGCTGAATAGCACCTACACCCCCCCCCCCTACCCCCCAGGTTTCTATGTGATTGCTGGTCAAGTACATTCAAGGTTCAAGTCCATTTTGAAAATTTAAATGTCTCAAAGGATGTGGGGAATTGGTGGGAAAGTGCTGCTGAGTTTGAAAGTACAGGATGGTATTGAATGATGGAGCAGTACTGAGGGGCTGAATGGCCTGCTGCCACTCCTATCCTATTGTTAAAGTACGGACACGATGGACCAAACGGCCCCTCCCTTTTTTTTGTGAATGTGCGCGGGGATTGTTCCACCGGGAGCTGCCTCACATATGACAGAAGCAGCATCCAACTCTCCGACCTCTGACCTTCCCACAAGGCGGATTGAGCGGCTAATTTTCCGTCCAATGGTTTTGTTTTTTTTTAAACGATGTGTAAGAGTTTGTCGTCATTCTGTTTCGTTTTGAAGGGTTCGTCCTCTGAGTTTGAAGTCGTGAGTGCAGAAGACAAAAAAGATACAAGTGGAGAACAGGCAGAGGTGAGTGACTCTGGTATTTCCCTCCCTATCTTTTCACGGGATTGGGGTCTTTTTGTGTCCCGGGCAGTAAGATTTGATTTGATTTGATTTATTGTTGTCACATGTTCCGATATACAGTGAAAAGTGTTGTTTTGCGTGCTATCCAGACAAATCAGACCTCATGTAAGTACATCAGGGTGATAGGCCAGAATGCAGAATATAGTGTTGCAGCTACAGAGAAAGATCCACTCTGTGTGAGAAGTCCGTTCAAACGTCTGATAATAGCAGGGAAGAAGCTGCTCTTGAATCTGTTGATATGTTTTCAAACTTTTGTATTTTCTGCCTGATGGAAGAGGGTGGAAGAGTATACCTGGGGTGGGAGGGGTCTTTAATGATGTTGGCTGCTTTCCCGAAGCAATGGGAAGTTCAGATGGAGTCAATGGATAGAAGTCTGGTTTGTGTGATGTGGCTGTGTTCACAACTCTCTGTAGTTTCTTCTGTTCTTGTGCAGAGCAGTTGCCATAACCAGCTGTGGTGTATCCGGATAGGACGCTTTCTACGGTGCATCTATAAAAGTTGGTAAGGGTTATTGTGGACGTGCTGAATTTCCTTAGGCTCCTGAGGAAGCGGTGACTTGATTGAACCGCAAAGGATTCGGTGGGTTCCTGACAGGGTGGATGTGGAGAGAATCTAGAACTATAGGTCAGTGTTCAAAAACAAGGAGTTGTCCGTTTAAGATGGGGCTGAGGAGAAACCTTATCTCAGAGGGTTGGCTCTCTCCTTTCCCCAGAAAGTGGTGGATGCAGAGCCTTTTGCAAGCTTTTACAATAGAGGTAGGTAGATTCTTGGCGTGTAAGTGGGTGAAACGTTGTCTGGCATAGGCAAAAAGGTGGAGTGATCAAGATAGCCATGATCTTACTGGATAGCAGAGAAGGTTCAACGGGCTGAATGGCCTACACCGCCTCATTTATATGCACAGCCTTCGGAAGGTGGTGGTGAGCTGCCTTCCTGAACCGCTGCAGTCTACACGTTGACCCACAATGCCCTGAGGGAGGGAATTCCAGGATTTTGATCCAATGAATTTATGCCAGTATATTTCCAAGTCAGGATGGTGAGTGGCTTGGAGAGGGATTTGCAGGGAGTGGTGTACTGCAAATGTGCTGCCCTTGACCTTCCAGATGGAAGTGGATGTGGGTTTGGAAGGTGTTATCTGAGGTAGTATGCAATCCCACTTCTCACTCGGGTGTAACATCAACAATGTTTTTTTTCTCCCTCTCGAGTCTCGGTACCATCAGCTGCTGGATTGGCACCACTCCCATCAGCATTGTCCGACCTCCCATCCACCCACCAGCACTCAGTCTCAGCAGTGTGTACTGGCCAGAGGATGCACTGCAGGAATCCACCGTTGCCTCCTGAATAGCACCGTTCAATCCCACAGTCTCTGCCACCTCAGCTCAGGAAAGATGTGGTAGAAAAGCAAATTCATTCAGTCTATTTTCCTCCATTGTATCTAAGCAATCGATTCAGAGAACGTAGAAACCGAAGAAAGTAGGAGCAGGCGAATGCCATTCAAGCCTCCTCCACTATTCAAAAGAAGCTTTACAGTGTGGAAACAGGCTATTCGGCCCAACAAGTCCACACCGACCCTCCAAGGAGTGTCCCACCTAGATCCATTCCTGTACATTTCCCCTGACTAATGCACCTGACCCACACATCCCTCAACACTATGGGCAATTTTAACACAGTCAGTTCACCTAACCTGCACACCTTTGGACTGTGGGAGGAAACTGGAGGAAACCCGTGCAGACACGGGGAGAATGTGCAAACTCCACACACAGTGGCCCGAGGCCGGAAATGAACCCAGGTCCCTGGTGCTGTGAGGCAACAGTGCTAACCACTGCGCTACTGTGTGATCCAAATGAGTGGGAAGGGTTTAGAAGGATGTACTAGCAAATGGGATTAGATTAATTTAGGATAACTGGTCGGCATGGACGAGTTGGACCGAACTGTAGAGCTGTACAGCACGGAAAAAGCACAGCCGGTCAGGCAACATCCGAGGAGGAGGGGAATTGACGTTTTGGGCATATACCCTTCATCAGAAATGAGCTTATGCGCGAAACATCGATTTTCCTGCTCCTCGGATGCTGCCTTACTGGCTGTGCTTTTCCAGCACCACTCTCTTTACCTCTGTCTAACCCTGTTCACACTGTGAGCAGATCTGTGTGTCACACCTTAGGAAGGATAGATTGGTCTTGGAGGGAGTGCAACATAGATTTACAAGAATGACACCTAGATTTCAGGGGTTAAGTTATGAGGCAAAATTATACAACTTGGGCCTGTTCTTTCTAGAATTTAGAAGGTTAAGGGGTGATCTGATTGAAGTCTCCAAGATATTAACAGGAAAAGGCAGGGGAGATAAAGATAAAGTGTTCCCATTGTTTGGGGATTCTGGAACTGAAGGGCAGAGTCTGGGAATTAGGACCGGACCATTCCCGAGGGACATTAGGGAGCATTTCTACTTCCCCAAGAGTGAGAGAGGTTTGGATCGGCATGTATACTCTATCAGTTTTAAATCTGAGATAGATAATTTTTTAAGCAAAGAAATGAAGGGATATGGGCTAAAGGCGGGTATATGGAGTTAGGTCACAGACCTGTCAGAGTCTCATTGAATAGTGGAACAGGCTTGATGGGCTGAATGGCCTACTCCTGTTAGGCAAAAGTGAGGGCTGGAAATCAGAGTCTAGATTAGAGTGGTGCTGGAAAAGCACAGCAGGTCAGGCAGCATCCGAGGAACAGGAAAATCAATGTTTCGGGCAAAAACCCTTCATCAGGATTCCTGAAGAAAGGCTTTTGCCCGAAATGTTGATTTTCCTGCTCCTCGGATGCTGCCTGACCTGCTGTGCTTTTCCAGCACCACTCTAATCTGGCCGACTCCTGTTCCCACTTTTGTAATTTTATAGGTTTCTGAGATTCCCCTTCAATCTTCTAAATACCAGTGAATATGATCCTAACTGATCCAATCTCTCTTCGTAACTCAGTGCTGCCAACACCGTTTATTGTCGGTTGGAATGAGTCTGGGTCAATTCTGGGAACTTTGTGTTTGCGTAATTGATGAGTCATGGTATTCACTGTTAATGAGTGAGTATGTTGCACACTGGGTCACTCAAAACTCCAGGATGAAGTAACCGGGGTGGGGATGCTGGGGGTATCAACCAGACTCTTAAAGGGACCTCCCTACGGCAGTTATTTAGAAGTGATTTCATTTGCAGTTCTCCCTGTGAGGGGGAAGTTATTGATTTATTTATAGAACTTGATTCCAGCCGCAAATTTAAAGTTTAAAGCGGATGTGTCTCAATTGCGGTGTGTCCAAAGTCGGTGCATTTTTGTGAATTTTGTGTTTATTTTTGTCAGATATTGACGTGAGGGGCAGGAGAGAACAGGTTGTGAAAAGCCATTCTCAGTGTCGAAGCTTTGGCTGGGTCTTTGACTGATGTAGGTACTGCCGCTGAGCGGGTTCTAGGCTCACCCACAGTGGCAGTTGTGACACTGCTGTCACTTTAAGAAAGTTACTTTGCTCTTGGTTCTTTTCAAGAAAGGTCATAAAGGCAGAGGTGCCGATATGTCTGGGCTGGTGACTAGTTTAACAATGGCAGGGGAGTGGTTAGTTCTCTCAGTTCAGGTCTTTTCCAGTTGGGTTTACCTGTAACAGTGAGAAGCTGCTGCAGTGCAGAAGGGTCATAGAGATGTACAGTATGGAAACAGACCCTTCGGTCCAACCCGTCCATGCTGACCAGATATCCGAACCTACTTGCGGAGCGTTTCAGAGAACACCTCTGGGACACCCGGACCAACCAACCCAACCACCCTGTGGCTTAACATTTCAACTCCCCCTCCCACTCCACCAAGGATATGCAGGTCTTTGGACTCCTCCATCGCCAGACCACAACAAAACGACAGTTGGAGGAAGAGCGCCTCATCTTCCGCCTAGGAACCCTCCAACCACAAGGGACGAACTCGGATTTCACCAGTTTCCTCATTTCCCCTCCCCCCACCTTGTCTCAGTCAAATCCATCAAATTCAGCACCGCCTTCCTAACCTGCAATCTTCTTCCTGACCTCTCCGCCCCCACCCCAGTCTGATCTATCACCCTCACCTTGACCTCTTTCCACCTATCACATTTCCGACGCCCCTCCCCCAAGTCCCTCCTCCCTACCTTTTATCTTAGCCTGCTGGACAAACTTTCCTCATTCCTGAAGAAGGGCTTATGCCCGAAACGTCGATTCTCCTGTTCCCTGGATGCTGCCTGACCTGCTGCACTTTTCCAGCAACACATTTTCAGCTCTGATCTCCAGCATCTGCAGACCTCACTTTCTCCTCAAAGATATCCCAACCCAATCTAGTCCCACCTGCCAGCACCCGGCCCATATCCCTCCAAACCCTTCCTATTCATATACCCATCCAAATGCCTCTTAAATGTTGCAATTGTACCAGCCACTAGCAGCTCATTCTATACACTTACCACCCTCTGTGTGAAAAAGTTGCCCCTTAGGTCTCTTTTATATCTTTCCCCTCTCACCCTAAACCTATGCCCTCTAGTTCTGGACTCCTCGACCCCAGGGAAAAGACTTTGCCTATTTATCCTATCCATGCCCCTCATAATTTTGTAAACCTCTATAAGGTCACCACTCAGCCTCCGATGCTCCAGGGAAAACAGCCCCAGCCTGTTCAGCCTCTCCCTGTAGCTCAAATCCTCCAACCCTGGCAACATCCTTGTAAATCTTTTCTGAACCCTTTTCAAGTTTCGCAACATCTTTCCGATAGGAAGGAGACCAGGATTGCAAGCAATATTCCAACAGTGGCCTAACCAATGTCCTGTACAGCCGCAACATGACCTCCCAACTCCTGTACTCAATACTCTGACCAATAAAGGAAAGCATACCAAATGCCTTCTTCACTATCCTATCTACCTGCGACTCCACTTTCAAGGAGCTATGAACCTGCACTCCAAGGTCTCTTTGTTCAGTAACACTCCCACAGACCTTACCATTAGGTGTATAAGTCCTGCTAAGATTTGCTTTCCCAAGATGCAACACCTTGCATTTATCTAAATTAAACTCCATCTGCCACTTCTCAGCCCATTGGCCCATCTGGTCAAGATCTTGTTGTAATCTGAGGTAACCCTCTTCGCTGACCACTACACCTCCAATTTTGGTGTCATCTGCAAACTTGCTAACTGTATCTCTCATGCTCGTGTCCAAATCATTTGTATAAAAGACAAAACGTAGAGGACACAGCACCGTTGTAGGCTTCAGCAGATGATTCCTCACTGGCTTTTCTCTCTACAATCTCTCCTGCCTCTTTGAGGGCTGAAGGGCCTGTAATGTTTGAACCTGTGTTTGAATTTACCTTTTTGCCAAGGGGTGTCTCTATGGGATGTTGCGGGAATTGGAAAAGCTCTTTTGTGCAGTTGCTATGTCAAGTCGGTTGGGTTTTCTAATAGTTGTTCTAAATTCTGCTTTTTTTTTTGCGTTTCAACTGTAATGTTTAAATAAATTCTGTTTTGCTTAAAGCCGAGTGGTTTGACCATCTGCATCACACCTGGAACATCCACCTCACATCTATCTTTAAAATAAGAAAAAGTTAGGGTCTAGGCTACCTCCTTAAAATATTTTGAGGGGGTTCTGGCCCGGTCCATAACACCGTACTGAAGGAGTGCAGCACTGTCCGGAGGTGCCATCGTTTAGCCAAGACATTAACCTGCAGCCTCTTTATTCTCTGTCCCATTCCTATATGGGACATGGATGTAGCTGACTAACCTGAATTGTCCTAGAACCACGTGATGTTGCGAGCTATTTCAGAGGACAGTCAAGAGTCATTGCTGAGAGTCTGGAGTCACTTAAGTCAGACCGGGTAAGCCCGGCAGATTTCCTTCCCTAAAGAACCAGATGGGTTTTCACAACAATTGACAATGATTACATGATCACAATGAGACCAGCTTTTTAACTTCCAGATGTGACTGAATTTCACCGCCTGCCACATTGAGATTTGAACCCGTAGGCTTAGGTCAGGGCACTGTCTCAGAATAAAGGGTCGCCAATTTAAGACTGAGATGAGGAGGAATCTCTTCTGTGAGAGAGTTCTAAGTCTTTGGAACTCCTTGCCATAGAGAGAGCTGTGGGGGCCGAATTCTTGTGTGGATTTAAGGCTGAGATAGAGTGATTCAGGATCTGTGGGGGAATCGAGGGCTGTGGGGAAAGGGCCAGAGCGTGGACTTGGGGAGTGTTGAATCAGCCATGATCCTACCAAAGAGCAGAGCAGGCTGGAGGGGCTGAATGGCCTACTCACATTCCTTTTTCATACCGTCTAATGTAACTCCGAATGCAGTTAGAACAGGTTGACGTGGATGTATAGTTGCGTGTGCAGTTTTGGTCTCCTCAGCTGAGGGTGGATGTCCTGGCAATGGAGGGAATGCAATGAGGGTTTCCCAGACTGATTCCTGGGATGGCAGCGCTGACGTATGAAGAGACTGGATCGGTTAGGGCTACACTGTCTGGAATTTAGACGAGTGAGAGGGAATTTCATCAAAATCGATTAAAATTCTCACAATACCAGATAAGGTAAAGGTGGGAGGGGTGTTTCCGATAATTGGGAAGTCCAGAACCAGGTGTGACTGTTCAAGGGATTGGCCCATCAGGACTGAGATGAGGAGAAATGTCTTCACCCAGAGAGTGGGGAGTCTGTGGGATTCTCTGCCACAGAAAGAGGTTGAGGCCAAGCATTGAATGTTTTTAAGGAGGAGTTAGACGCAGGGATCAAAGGTTATGAGAAGAAATGGAGTACTGAGTTAGCCAATCAGCAATGATCATACTGAATGGTGCAGCAGGCTCGAAGGGCCGAATGGCCTACTGTTTCAGAGTTTCCTGTGCCCTCATTCTAATTGAGACAAGTCACATTGAATCCGGTCAGGATAATGGACTGCCTGTTAATGTGTGGTCTTTGGGAATCGGATGCCTGTGTAACTGTTAACAAAAAACAATCACGGGAACATCTTCACACTGAGAACGAAGGCGTGAAAACAGCCATCAGGGACAGACTTGTAAGAGGGGGGAGACCAGGATTGTAGGGATAAAAAACGGGCCAGTTTGTTGCAATTATACATGACCGACCGACAAAAACGTCGACTCATCTGCTGCTTACAATCACAACCATAGAATCCCTACTGGCCATTCAGCCCACGCCAATCCTAGAGAGGGCATTGCATCCAGACCCACCAATCTCTGTAATCCTGCATTTCTCATTGGCTAACCTACCTATCCCTGAACACTATTTCTCATGGCCAATCCCCCTAACCTGCACAGCTTTGGACTGTGGGAGGAAACTGGAGCACCTGGAGGAAACCCAACAGACACTGGGAGA